>NC_057813.1:132084249-132345173 GCF_018294505.1 Triticum aestivum
TATACTATTGGGATTTTTTTATTATAGAACTTGGCTTGTATATTCCAATGATGGGCTTACTCAAATGCCCTAGGTCTTCATGAGCAAGCAAGTTGGATGCACACCCACTTAGTTTCTTTTTGAGATTTCATAAACTTAAAGCTCTAGTGCATCCGTTGCATGGCAATCCCTACTCACTCACATTGATATCTATTGATGGGCATCTCCATAGCCCGTTGATACGCCTAGTTGATGTGAGACTATCTCCTTCTATTTTGTCTTCTCCCCAACCACCATATTCCATTCCACCTATAGTGCTATGTCCATGGCTCATGCCCATGTATTGCGGGAAAGTTGAAAAGGTTTGAGAACTCAGAAGTATGAAACAATTGCCTGGCTTGTCATCGGGGTTGTGCATGATTTGAATATTTTGTGTGATGAAGATGGAGCATAGCTAGACTATATGATTTTGTAGGGATAACTTTCTTTGGCCATGTTATTTTGAGAAGATATGATTGCTTTATTATTATGCTTGAAGTATTATTGTTTTTATGTCAATATAAAACTTTGTTTTGAATCTTATGGATCTGAACATTCATGCCACAATAAAGATTACATGGATAAATACGTTAGGTAGCATTCCACATCAAAAATTATGTTTTTATCATTTACCTCCTCGAGGACGAGCAGGAATTAAGCTTGGAGATGCTTGATACGTCTCCAACGTATCTATAATTTTTTATTGTTCCATGCTATTATATTATCTATTTTGGATGTTTTATATGCATTAATATGCTATTTTATATTATTTTTGGGACTAACCTATTAACCAAGAGCCCAGTGCCAGTTTTTGTTTTTTCCTTGTTTTTGAGCCTCGCAGAAAAGGAATACCAAATGGAGCCCAAACGGAATAAAACCTTCGCGGTGATTTTTCTTGGACCAGAAGACACCTCTTGGACCTGGACTCCATGTCGGAAGACCTTGGAGTAGACAAGCCACAGGGGCGCACCCTAGGGGGGTGGGCGCGCCCCCCTACCTTGTGGCCTACTCCAACACCCCCTGACCTAATTCTTCGTCCTATATATTCACAAATATTCCCAAACCACCAGAGGCATCCACGAAAACACTTTTCCACCGTCGTAACCTTCTGTTCCTGTGAGATCCCATCTAGGGTCCTTTTCCGGCATCCTGCCGGAGGGGGATTCGATCACGGAGGGCTTCTACATCAACTCTATTGCCCTTCCGATGAAGCGTGAGTAGTTTACCACAGACCTACGGGTCCATAGCTAGTAGCTAGATGGCTTCTTCTCTCTCTTTGATTCTCAATACCATGTTCTCCTCGATGTTCTTGGAGAGCTATCCGATGTGATCTTCTTTTGCAGTGTGTTTGTCGAGATCCGATGAATTGTGGATTTATGATCTGTTTATCTATGAATATTATTTGAATATTTTCTGAATTTTATATGCATGATTTGATATCTTTGTAATTCTCTTTGAACTATCGGTTTAGTTTGGCCAACTAGATTGGTTTTTCTTGCAATGGGAGAAGTGCTTAGCTTTGGGTTCAATCTTGTGGTGTCCTTTCCCAGTGACAGTAAGGGAAGCAAAGCACGTATTGTATTGTTGCCATCGAGGATAAAAAGATGGGGTTTACATCATATTGCTTGAGTTTATTCCTCTACATCATGTCATCTTACTTAAAGCGTTACTCTGTTCTTCATGAACTTAATACTCTACATGCAGGCAGGAGTTGGTTGATGTGTGGAGTAATAGTAGTAGATGCAAGCAGGAGTCGGTCTACTTGACACAGATGTGATGCCTATATTTCATAATCATTTCCTTGGATATCGTCATAACTTTGTGCTTTTCTATCAATTGCTCGACAGTAATTTGTTCACCCACCGTATTATTTGTCTTCATGAGAGAAGCCTCTACTATTTTGTAATCTTTCACTTTCATATCTATAAACCAAAAACCCAAAAAATATTTTATCTCTTGTTTATCTATCTCTATCATACCTCACTTTTGCAAGTGACCGTGAAGGGATTGACAACCCCTTTATCGCGTTGGGTGCAAGTTGTTTGATTGTTTGTGCCAGTATTGGTGGCTTGTGCGTTGTCTCTTACTGGATTGATACCTTGGTTCTCTAACTGAGGAAATACTTATATCTACTTTGCTGCATCACCCTTTCCTCTTCAAAGGAAAAACCAACGCAAGCTCAAGAAGTAGCAGCCCACATGCATGCAAGGAAGGAATTAGAAGGAACTAGCACAGTGTCATTATGACTATATACATGCAAACATTAAACAAGTTGTTAGTACGAGGAAACATCATTAAATTTTGCCTCGTTTACTGTTAGTGGCCTTGTATAGATGCAAAATGCATTTTTCATAGTGGCCTTATACAAGGAACGGAGGGAGTACACTAGATTTTGTCTTCACGTGGTCAAGCAAGATGTACTATTCATTGATTATACCTCAAAAATCGTGCGTGTACTTGGACTAGTACTACTACTAGTTGACATATCAATTTATTTTCCTGATCACGTGAAGTGGAAGTAGGAGATCCTTGTTGTGTTGTTTTTTCCAGGACAATCGTTCGATGAAAAAAAGTAGAGCCATGTGTAGGTAGATGAATCAATATTCAATTGATGTGGAGATTGATTCACGTAACTACTCTCTTAATCCCACACGAAACAAAACAGGCTAGGGCAGCGTCCAATTTCTAATAAACTCCTCGGATCACTTTTGCCAGATTGCGCGCAGCGCAGATCGCCGGCCACCCTCGAAACAAAAAGCAATCTGCAACCAGCAAAATAGCGTAGGGTAGTAGATACAATTTACAAAGAAGTTTATTTATGTGGTACGGATTCAACTAAAAAATATCACCTGATCATCCATCGATCTGCGGCGATCACCAAGCAGGCTCTCAATGAAAGCACCAATGCCGGTACAATATCCGGCATATCTCATAGCAGGGGTCCTAAGCTAGGCGTCTTGGAGCGATGTTAACACGGGCACATGATTTTACCCAGGTTCGGGCTCTCTCGAAGAGATAACACCCTACGTCCTGCTCTTGACTGTATTGATATGTGTGTAGAATAGAGTACATGTATCTACCACGAGATTGTTCTAATGAATATGAAATCATCTATCGACTAGACTGGCCTTGGTTTGTATAATACACCGGAGGCCTAGGGTTTTAGGAGATTCCTCAGCTTGTGCGCCAAGTCTTGTGGAAACCTCCTTGTATACAGCATGGGTTGCCGCAAGTGGCCCATTAGTGAACCGCCATGGGGGTCCTTGGCCCGATCCAGCTGGTCAGGAGACAACGTGGTGAATACCACCTAATCCAAGACACGGTCACTATGCTTTACGGCTTGGAACCGGGACTTCAAAAGCATTTTGAACGCCACAGAGCATATGAGATGTTCCAAGAGTTGAAGTTGATTTTTCAAGCTAATGCCCGAGTTAAGAGAGATGAAGTCTCCAACAAGTTCTTTAGCTCTAAGTTGGAGGAGAACAGTTCTGTCAGTGAACACATACTCAGAATGTCTGGGTACCACAACCACTTGACTCAGCTGCGAATTGATCTTCCAGTTGAGAGTGTTATTGATTGAGTTCTTCAGTCACTTCCACCAAGCTACAAAGGCTTCGTGATGAACTATAATATGCAAGGGATGACAAAAACGACTCTCGAGCTCTTCGTGATGCTGAAATCGGCGGAGGCAGAAATCAGGAAAGAGCATCAAGTGTTGATGGTTAACAAGACCACCAGTTTCAAGAAAAAGGGCAAGGGAAAGAAAGGGAACTTCAAGAAGACCAGCAAAAAAAGTGGTTGCGCCCGTGAAGAAGCCCAAAGCTGGACCCAAGCTAGAAACTGAGTGCTTCTACTGCAAGGGAAATGGCCACTGGAAGTGGAACTGCCCCAAGTACTTGGCAAATAAGAAGGATGGCAAAGTGAACAAAGGTATATTTGATTTACATGTTATTGATGTGTTCCTTACTAGTGCTCGTAGTAGCGTCTGGGTATTTGATACTGGTTCAGTTGCTCATATTGTAACTCAAAACAGGAGCTGCGGAAAAAATAAAGATTTGCTAAGAAAGTGGTGACAATGTGCGTCGGGAATGGTTCCAAGGTTGATGTGATCGCCGTCGGCACACTACCTCTACATCTACCTTCGAGATTAGTGTTAGACCTCAATAATCGTTATTTGGTGCCGACGTTGAGCATGTACATTATATTTGAATCTTGTTTATTGCGAGATGGTTATTCATCTAAGTCGGAGAATAATGGTTGTTCTATTTATATGAGTAACATCTTTTATGGCCATGCACCCTTAGTGAATGGTCTATTCTTGTTGAATCTCGATCGTAGTGATACACATATTCATAATATTGATGTCAAAAGATGCAAAGTTGATAATGATAGTGCAACATACTTGCTGCACTATCGTTTAGGTCATATTGGTGTAAAGTGCATGAAGAAACTCCATGCGGATGGACTTTTGGAATCACTTGATTGTGAATCATTTGATACTTGCGAACGATGCCTCATGGGTAAGATGACTAAAACTCCATTCTCTGGAATAATGGAGCAAGCTAATAACTTATTGGAAATAATATGTACTGATGTATGCGGTCTGATGAGTGTTGAAGCACGTGGCGAGTATCGTTATTTTCTAACCTTCACAGATAATTTGAGTAGGTATTGATATATCTATTTGAGGAAACACAAGTCTGAAACATTTGAAAAGTTCAAAGAATTTCATAATGAAGTGGAGAATCATCGCGACAAGAAAATAAAGTTTCTACAATCTGAGCGCGGAGGTGAATATTTGAGTTACGAGTTTGGCCTTCATTTAAGACTATGTGGAATTGTTTCACAACTCAAGCCATCTGGAACACCACAACGTAATGGTGTGTCCGAATGTCGTAACCGTACTTTATTAGATATGGTGCATTCTATGATGTCTCTTACTAATTTGCCATTATCGTTTTGGGGTTATGCATTAGACACAACCGCATTCACGTTAAATAGGGTGCCATCTAAATCCGTTGAGACGACACCGTATGAACTATGGTTTGGCAAGAAACCTAAGCTGTCATTTCTTAAAGTTTGGGGATGAGATGCTTATGTCAAAAGGCTTCAGCCTGATAAGCCGAACCCAAAGCGGAGAAGTGCGTCTTCATAGGATACCCTAAATAAACTATTGGGTATACCTTCTACCACAGATCCGAAGGCAAGATCTTTGTTGCTAAGAATGGGTCATTTATAGAGAAGTAGTTTCTCTCAAAATAAGTGAGTGGGAGGGAAAGTAGAACCTTATGAGTTAGTTGTACCTTCTCTCGAATAGGAAAGTAGCATATTAGAGAAAACCATTCCCGTCATGCCTACACCAACAAGAGAGGAAGCAAATGATGATTATGAAAGTTCAGATCAAGTTACTACTAAACCTCATTGGTCGACCAGAACACGTATCACACCAGAGTGGTACAGTAACCTATCCTGGAAGTCATGTTGTTAGACAATGGCGAACCTATAAAATATGAAGAAGCCACGATGAGCCAAGATTCCGAAAAATGGCTTGAGGCCATGAAATCTAAGATAGGATCCATGTATGAGAACAAAGTATGGACTTTGGTGGACTTGCCCGATGATCGGCAAGCCATTGAGAATAAATGGATCTTCAAGAGGAAGATGGACGTTGATGGTAATTGCATTGTCTACAAAGCTCGACTTGTCATAAAAGGTTTTTGACAAGTTCAAGGGGTTGACTATGATGAGACTTTATCACCCGTGGTGATGCTTAAGTCTGTCAGAATCATGTAAGCAGTTACCACATTTTATGGTTATGAAATCTGGCAAATGGACATCAAAACTTCATTCCTTAATGGGTTTCTTAAAGAAGAGTTGTATATGATTCAACAGAAGGTTTTATCGATCCTAAGGGTGCTAACAAAGTGTGCAAGCTCCAATGATCCATCTATGGGCTAGTGCAAGCATCTCGGAGTTGTAATATACGCTTTGATGAGGTGATCAAAGCATTTGGTTTTATACAGACTTATGGTGAGGCCTATATTTACAAGAAAGTGAGCGGGAGATCTATAGCATTTCTGATATTATATGTGGATGACATATTGCTGATTGGAAATGATATAGAATTTCTGGATAGCATAAAAGGATATTTGAATAAGATTTTTTCAATGAAAGACCTCGGTGAAGCTGCTTACATATTGGGCATGAAGATCTATAGGTATAGATCGAGAGGCTTAATAGGACTTTCACAAAGCACATACCTTGACAAAGTTCTGAAGAAGTTCAAAATGGATCAGCCAAAGGAAGGTTATTGCTTGTGTTGCAAGGTGTGAAATTGAGTCAGACTCAAAGTCCGGCCATGACAGAAGATAGAGAGAGAATGAAAGTCATTCCCTATGCCTCAGCATAGGTTCTATAATGTATGCCATCATGTGTACTAGACCTGATGTGTGCCTTGCCATAAGTTTGGCAAGGAGGTACCAAAGTAATCTAGGAGTGGATCACTAGACAGCAGTCAAGAATGTCCTAAAGTACCTGAAATGGACCAAGGATATGGTTCTCGTTTATGGAGGTGACGAAGAGCTCATCATAAAGGGTTACGTCGATGCTAGTTTTGACACAGATCTGGATGACTCTAAGTCGCAAACCGGATACGTATTTATTGAATAGTGGAGCTGTCAGTTGGTGCAGTTCGAAGCATAGCATCGTGGCGGGATCTACATGTGAAGCAAAGTACATACATAGCTGAATGTGGCAGATCCGTTGATTAAACCTCTTACACGGGCAAAACATGATCAACAACAAGACTCCATGGGTGTTAGATTCATTGCTATGTAATCTAGATTATTGACTCTAGTGCAAGTGGGAGACTGTTGGAAATATGCCCTAGAGGCAATAATAAAGTGGTTACTATTATACCTTAATCATGATAAAGGTTTATTATTCATGCTATAACTATACTGATCGGGAACTTAAATACATGTGTGGATACATAAACAAATACCAAGTCCCTAGTAAGCCTCTACTACACTAGCACGTTGATCAAAAGATGGTTAATGTTTCCAGAACATAGACATGAGTTGTAGTTTGATAACGGGATCACATCATTAGGATAATGATGTGATGGACAAGACCCACCGTTTAACATAGCATATGATCATTCAATTTATTGCTACTCCTTTCTTAATGTCAAATACATGTTCCTTCGACCATGAGATCATGCAACTCCCGGACTCTGGAGGAATGCCTTGTGTGTATCAAATGTTACTTCACAATTGAGTGATCAAAAATTTGCTCTACAGGCATCTCCGAAGGTGTCTGTGAGTTGGGATTGATCGAGATTGGGATTTATCACTCTGTATGACGGAAAGGTATCTCTGGGCCCTCTTGGTAATACAACATCATAAGAAGCTTGCAAGCAAAGTGACTAAGGAGTTAGTTACAAGATGATGTATTATGGAGCAAGTAAAGAGACTTACAGGTAACGAGATTGAACTAGGTATGGAGATACCGACGATCGAATCTCAGGCAAGTAACATATCGACGGTGTCGGTGTACAGAAGTAGGGGCTCTACTTTGCACCCCTTTATGGGTGCGTGGGCGGTCAGAGCCTTACCTGCGGCCACACTTAGCAGTGCAAAGGAGGGAAGTCGAAGCCACGAGACGATCAAAGCAACGCAAAGACAGAGACACAAAGAGGAAGAGGGCGAGGTGGACTCCCCCGACAAGACCCTTGCCGGGGCAACCTCCACGGCCCTGGCAAGGACCTTGCCGAGAAAACTTTCCCAACACCAGCGGAGTGTGCCACCCTTGAGTCCGAGGTTTCCAACATCATCAACAACATTGGAACCAAGGCTCGGGAGGCACCTCCATGATGGCATGTAGATCTTTGTGAAGATCATTAACACACAAGATCAGATGAGGACCAGAAGACGAGACCTCCGGCAACATCCTTGCCGGGGACGACCGCGGTGCCCCGGACCCTTGCCGATGGCATCAGCGGGGCCGCGGCCAGGCCCGCGCGCACCAAGACCCCACTGTTGTTCCCATGCAACTGCCAGCCCAACAAGCCAGGCGAGCACCTGCATGGCGACGTGAGGTCCCGAGGCCAACTCAGCAAGCACCTGTGTGGTGACATGCAGATCTTCGTGAAGACACTGCCACCACGCCAGCTCAGCAGCCTACCAGCCTACATGGCGTTGCCCGCCCTGCTGGCATTGACGCGTGTCGAAGCAGGGCTAGGCGGCAATAAAGCGAGGGGACACCTCAGGGGCGCATTTAATGCATCTTATCCCATAATAACAAGCAATAAGCTTGTACACTGTACCCTTTCCACCTCCTGTGTGCCAATGTAGCACCTCCTTCGACTATAAAAGGAGGCCCAAGGCGTACTGGAGAGGGATTCGGCTTTTTTGAGCAAGTGACGCACCGTAGCTAGCTCAAGAACATTCATATACACACCAAAGGAGGACTAGGGTATTACCCAATCTCCGCGGGCCGAACCTGGGTAAATGACCTTTCTACTGGCTCTTAGACCCGCTCTTCTCACAACCTCGCACCCGCCGACCACAGTAGGGATTCCGTTGATCCCATAGGTGTCGTTCCCACCGACATCTTGGGCGTACTAGGTAGGGGCGCAGTTGTGAGAATCTGGTCTACCAGCTAGTCTAGCAGTCCTTCATCACCTTGGTTTCCAAGGAAGGAGGCGATCGAACGGGCGACATCATCTGCGGGTGCAGTAAACGCTCGCGCGGCGACAGAAAAGCTAAGTCAGGCAAAAACTTTGGGCAATTCTTTTTATATAAGGTTATTCTCCTTGGGGATCTTTCTCTCTGTATACGAAACCTGCATGCAATGGGGCCCTTCCACTAGTGGCAATGCCTTCGTTCTGTTTCGAGTCTGCTCAACAGTTCGAGCGGCTGCGTCGAGAACGGCAGGGTAGCCTTCTGCTATTGGAAACACTCTCATTCTGTCTCGAGTCCGCTCGACAGCTCGAGCGGCCACGGTGAGAACGGCAAGGTGGCTATGCCTAGCAGCACGCACACCCGGCAGGCTATTGGGGATCCGTCCTCGAGGTGTCGCGGCATGGGTTTAAGCGCCGGCAAGCCTACCCAATTAACATAGGGTGGACATACATAGAAATATCGAATTGGAAGATAACATGCATCATTTCAAAAGTATTGCAGGGTTATATTACATCAATTGTTGCTGCGGTGCTAACTAAATATATGAATTGTCTTGGTCGTGAACCTGCAGCGGCAAAAAGAAACGGGGTGCCTAGTCCCGGCGCTGGCCTTCGATCCTCTCGATCCCGTCGAGACGGCTGATGATGGGCTTGATATGCTCCTTGAGTAGCGCGAGGTCCACATCCTCCGCCAAGCTCTCCAGCACAGTGTCGAAGTCGAGGTTGGGGTTACGCCACCTTGGTGAGAACCTTGGTCAGGGCACCCCGGCAAAGCAGCCGGGCCTCACTGGCCAGAGATCTTGCTTTGTTAGAGTGGAAATGCTCCAGGGCTCCAAGAATGCCCTCGAATAACAGGGTCAGCCTGGCGTTGGGGCTCACGTTTGGCTATGGGGTGTACCTCACATTCGACATCCCCATAGCTCCCAGCTTCTCGGTGATCCTGTAGGCGATGTCGGCGAGGCGGCTGATCCAGAGGTTCTCGCCCTTCACAAAATCTTCATGATTGGCGGCGTTGTTCTTCTGCAACTGCCTCTCCGTCTCCAGGTTCTTGGCCAGGGTCTCCTCCCAGGATTTTCAAAAGCGTCCCCTCAAGACCCTCCAGCTTTAGCTTCAGGTCCTTGATGGAGTCGTTGGCGTGAGTGAGAAGCTCGGCCTTGTTAAAGACTGCGGTCTTCGCCTCCGTCAAGGTGCAGTTGACCGTGCATTTCTCCTTCGCCAGCTGCTCAGCCCTGTTCTTCAGGCCATCCCGTTCCGCCTCTAGCTCCTTCACCTTGTCGCTGTGAGCCTGAGCTTGGGCATCAAGTGTTTCTTGGTGCTTCTGCTCCAGCTCCCGGGTCCGCTGCACGACGAGCTTATCGACCTCCTCGTCCTTGCCGCGAAGTGTGGCGGAGAGCGCCGCCTCACGAGCGACGAGATCCTCCTCCTGGGAGTTCAGATCAGCCTGACACTGGGACCGGGCGGCCTCGGCCTTGGTAACCTCTTCCCTCGCCGCCTCCTGGGCCTTCTTGATGTCAGCCTGCTTCAAAATAAGCTCCTGCTTGCGCTCGGCCAGCTGGTCTTGGGCGGCCTTCAACTCTTCATGGTCTTGGCGGAACCAGGCCTGCACCTCGGCGACGCACTCCTCGAGATTCGCCTCCGCCTTGCCCGCCGCCACCTCCTTGGACTTTGCCTTGTCTAGTCGGGTGCGGTGGAGTGCCTGGAGCTTCTAGAAGCTGGCGCTCATGGCCCGGAGAAGTTTCTCTCCTGGGTACCGCCGCCACTGGAGCTCGGTCCGTCGACAACCTCGAGCCCGACGGTGGCGAGCACTTCATCATCAAACACCTCCCCCTCGGCCGGTGACCTACTGCCCGCTGTCCCTGGAAGGTGGACGAACATGTCGTCACCCAACTTCAGGTACCTGCTCGAGCCAGAGGCAGCAGAGGAGGAGGGTTGATCGTCAACCACCTCCTCCTCGGCAGTGGCCTTGCCGGCCTCCCCAACAGGCCCCTTGTCGGCCTCCTCGGCAGTACCCGTGCCGGCCTCCTCAGCAGCAGCCTTCCCGCTCTCTTCGGCAGACCCCTCGGTGGCATCCTCAGCGGCGGTCTCCTCGGAGGCGATCTTGTCGGCCTCGTCCTTGGCGTCCTTGGCGACCTCTGTGATGACGGTGTCAATGTCCTCCTGGTCCGCCAAGGGAGGATCTGGATGCTGGAAAAGAGAATGAGGCAAGGCCAAGATCAAGGTTCGAAAAAAAAGACAGAAGAAAAAGCAGGAACAAAAAGCGGGTGACTTACCCGTGTCGGGCTAAGAAGAAGTGGCCCCCTCCCCGCCAAGATCTGTTCCCGGGACGGAGCCACCAGTGCCCAAGTCCACCTCCTCCTCCTCCGTGCGCATGGGCTCGGTGCTTGGTTCCCTTGCCGGGGACACCCCTCGGGGCGGTGTGGTTGATGGGGGCGGCGTGTTGGAGGTGGCCCTCGGTGGCTCCTCATGCTGCCGTCCTCCTCCTGCAGCCACGACAAGGTAGTGCTAGAAGATCATACCCCGACGCACGTTGATCAGGAGTAGGTGGTGGATGTATGCTGGGGGCTGCGCCGGGGGCTGCTGTCCGAGCTGATCTCCACCACCAGCGTGTGCGAAGCACCCGCGGGTGGCTGGTCGCTCGCCGATGCCTTGGCCATCTTCGCCACCCTCTGGGCCAGCATCTCCCTGTCCCTGCGAAGATGAAAACAGGTCATGAAAAGTAATGCAGTCTGGAAGAACGGACATGATAAAGGACGGACACTTACTCGTCCTTCGCCTCCTCTTCCGCTGCCCTCTTTTTCCTCCTTGGGCTGAGGGACCCAAGGTCGAAGGCGACCTCCGGGTCAACATCTGCGGGAGGAGGGGAAGGGGATGGAGTCTAGCGATGCTTGGACGAAGAAGAGGCGGTCGCTTTCTTCTTCGACACTGTGGTCTTCGCCGCCTTCTTCACTACCGCGGCCCCTGTCTGGCACATGGACTCCCCCTGGGCCCCTTGCCGCAGTTCAGTCCTCCTAGGCCGGACCGGCTCGCCAGAGCTGGCCCACCATAGGACACGCCCTCTTCTCATGACCGGAGGATCGTCGGCCTCGGCCTCTCCCTCGGTCGACTCCTCGTCCACCTCCTCGACGAGAGGGGCCCCGGTGTTGGCGCTGCTGGAGTCCCTGGAAGCCCCCGCCCATCGGGCGAGCTCCCTCTCCTCTGTGGCTGCACCATCCTCATCCTCCATGCCGCCAGCGCTACCAGCCTCCATGGCGAGCTGCGCCTCCGCCACCCAGGCGGCAATGTAGTCAATCTCCACCTGGGTGGTGTCCGCGATGAGCAGCGGCTCGTCACGGTCGAAGCCCTCCAACAAGTTGTCGAAGAACTCTTGTGCCTCATGTGCCCGGGGCTCGACCCAGGACGGGTCGAGGCCGTGCGCGTTGAAGACCGGCATCATCTCAAGAATGGCGGCCTGGCATGTGTTGTTGCTCAGCGGGAACACGCCCGGCGGCAATCCAAATAAGGGCCCCTTGATGACCTTGCCGGCCTTCGCGGCCCTGCCGGTCCTCTCCACCCTGCCGTCGGCGAACACGTCAAGCTGGAAGAGCCTCTAGTAGAATTGGGCGTGTCCCATCACCGTGAAGTTGTGCTTTAGGCTGGGGCGGAGCCCAATGATGTCGGCCGCGTTCCTGAAGTCCCAGGCCGGCCTCCCCTTATTGTGCAACGGGGCGATTTGGCGGCGGATGAAGTCCGCCCCGATCATCTCAAGGGTGAGCCCGGCCGTGGTGAGGTGACAGATCCTGGTGATGGCGATCGAGATCTTCGCGTCGTCAGCATCGACATCGCTCCAGTCCTCGCCGTGAATCGGCGGGCTCCGGCGAACCTGGCAGGACTCCGGCGGATTCTTCTCCTCGATCCAGCACAACCGACCTTGCCACTCCTCCCACCTCTCCTTGTGGGAACCCTCCGAATATGTGCCACTCCCTTGGACCCTCGGGATCTAGGAGATGCTTCCGGAGAGGGCGCCCCCTGGCTGGAGGTGGGGGGAGAAGTAGTGGCGGAAGAGCTCCATGCTGGGAAGCACCCCAACGAAGCCCTCGCAGAGATGGGCGAAGAATTCCATGCACGCCACGGCGTTCGGCGTGAGGTCCTAATGACGGGGATGAGCCTGCAGGATAAGAAATTGACAAAGAAGGGGTACCGATTTGGGCCGGCCTCGCCGCAGTTGGCGGGGATGATGCGCGTGGCAGGGTGCCCTGTCGTCTCTACCGCCAACAGAGGCCTAAAGAAATCCTTGAGATGGAACACTTCGACCGACGACGGGGAGAAGTAGGCGAACTGCGCCTGCCACACCGCCGCTTTGTTCTCCGGCGCCTCCCTCTCCACGACATCCTTGGCCGCCCCCTTGCCCTTGCCCTTGCCAGTCTTGGGTGCCATGGCGGCTAGGCGGAGGCAGAGGATCAAGAGCAACGGGGGCGCGGCAGCGGCGAGCGGAAGCGAGAGCTCGAGGAAGAAGAAGATGGGACAACGGTGCCGAGATTGGAGAAAGCGTAGAGGGTAAATGAGCAGCGCGCCTGTGGTTATTCCTTTTTATGAGGAAGGTGCGGACCACCTCTTTACCATTTACTATGACGTGACGCCTGCGTACAGCAAACGCCCCACACATGCCTCCCACGTCATGCACGGCTCTCCACATCGTGCATTCAATGCGGGTCGTGGGAAAGCGCACCGGGCGGAAGAGTTATCCTGCTAAAATCGGGCCCACCTGCCCGCGCACCGTTCTGGGCCTAGCCCAACAACGTGTTGCGCTTTTGTGTGGCCCGGGCCCGGGGGCTCCTGTCGGTGTACAAAATTAGGGGCTCTACTTTGCACCCCTTTACCTGTGCGCGAGCGGTGAGAGCCACACCTGCGGCCACACTTAGCAGGGCAAAGGAGGGAAGCCAAGGCCATGAGACGATCAAAGCAATGCCAAGACAGAGACACAAAGAGCAAGAGGGCGAGGTGGACTCCCCCGGCAAGACCCTTGCCGGGGCGGCCTCCACGGCCCCGGCAAGGACCTTGCTGGGGCAACTTGCCCAACACCAGCGGAGCAAGCCACCCTTGAGCCTGAGGTTTCCAACATCATCAACAACATTAGAACCAAGGCTTGGGAGGCACCTCCACGATGGCATGCAGATCTTTGTGAAGATCATTAATACACAAGATTAAATGAGGACCAGAAGACGAGACCTTCGGCAACATCCTTGCCGGGGACGACCGTGGTGCCCCGGCAAGACCCTTGCCGAGGGCATCAGCAGGGCCGCGGCCAGGCTCGCCTGCACCAAGACCCCACCGCTGTTCCCATGCAGCTGCCAGCCCAGCCAGCCAGGCGAGCACCTGCGTGGCGACGTGCGGTCCCAAGGCCAACTCGGCAAGCACATGCGTGGTGACATGCAGATCTTCATGAAGACACCGCCACTGCACCAGCTCAGCAGCCTGCCAGCCTACATGGCGCTGCCCGCCCTGCTGGCCTGGACGCATGTCGAAGCAGGGCGAGGCGGCAATAAAGCGAGGGGACACCTTAGGGTTGCATTTAATGCATCTTGTCTCATAATAACAAGCTATAAGCTTGTACGTTGTACCCTTTCCACCTCCTGTGTGCCACTATAGCACCTCCTTTGACTATAAAAGGAGGCCCGAGGCGTACTGGAGAGGGATTCGGCTTTTTTGAGAAAGTGACGCACCGTAGCTATCTCAAGAACATTCATATACACACCAAAGCAGGACTAGGGTATTACGTGATCTCCACGGCCCGAACCTGGGTAAACGACCTTTGTGCTGGCTCTTAGAACCACTCGTCTCACAACCTCATGCCCAGGTGTTGTTCCCGCCGACCACAATATGGATTCCGTTGATCCCATAGGTGTCGTTCCCACCGACAGACGAGCAAAGGGAACTATGTATGTTGTCATAAAGGTTTGACCGATAAAGATCTTCGTAGCATATGTAGGAACCAATATGGGCATCCAGGTCTAGCTATTGGTTATTGACCGGAGAAGTGTCTCAGTCATGTCTACATCATTCTCGAACCTGTAGGATCCGCACGCTTAACATTCGTTGACGATATAGTATTATATGAGTTATGTATGTTGGTGACTCATACGTCTTCAACATATCTATAATTTTTTATTGTTCCATGCTATTATATTATCTGTTTTGGATGTTTTATATGCATCAATATGCTATTTTATATTATTTTTGGGACAAACTTATTAACCTAGAACCCAGTGCCAGTTTCTGTTTTTCCCTTGTTTCTGAGCTTCACGGAAAAGGAATATCAAACGGAGTCCAAACGGGATAAAACTTTCACAATGATTTTTTTGGACCAGAAGACACCCAAGGGACACGTAGTCCAAGTCAGAAGATCCCCGAGGTGGTGACAAGCCATAGGGGTGTGCCCTAGGGGGCGTCTCCTGGCTTGTGGCCCCCTCGAGGACCCCCTGACCTTGTTTGTTGGCCTATATATTCACATATATTCCCAAAACCCTAGAGGCATCCACAAAAATACTTTTTCGCCGTTGCAAGCCTCTATTCTCGTGAGATCCCATCTTGGGCCCTTTTCCAGCACCCTGCAGGAGGGGGATTCGATCACGGATGGCATCTACATCAAGTATATTGCCTTTCCGATGAAGCGTGAGTAGTTTACAATAGACCTACGGGTCCATAGCTAGTACCTAGATGGCTTCTTCTCTCTCTATGATCTTCAATACCATGTTCTCCTCGATGTTCTTGGAGTTCTATCCGATGTAATATTCTTTTGTGGTGTGTTTGTCGAGATCTGATCAATTGTGGATTTGTGATCAGATTATCCATGAATATTATTTGAGGCTTTTCTGAATTCTTATATGCATGATCAAATACCTTTGTATTTCTGTTCGAATTATTGGTTTGGTTTGGCCAACTAGATTGGGTCTTCTAGCAATGGGAGAGGTGCTTAGTTTTGGGTTCAATCTTACGGTGTCCTCACCCATTGACATAGTAGGGGTAGTGAGGCACGTATTGTATTGTTGCCATCAAGGGTAAAAAGATGGGGTTTTCATCATATTGCTTGAGTTTATCTCTCTACATCATGTCATCTTACTTAAGGCGTTACTCTGTTCTTATGAACTTAATACTCTAGATGCATGCTGGATAGCGGTCGATGTGGGGTAATAGTAGTAGATGCAGGCAGGAATCGGTCTACTTAACACGGACGTGATGCCTATATTCATGATCATTTCCTTGGATATCATCATAACTTTGCGCTTTTCTATCAATTGCTCGACAGTAATTTGTTCACCCATCGTATTATTTTCTTTCAAGAGAGAAGCCTCTAGTGAAACCTATGACCCCCGGGTCTATTTTCCATCATATATTTTCAGATCTATAAACCAAAAAACCCCAAAATACTTTTCTGCAATTTATTTGTTTTAATTCATTTTATGTTTTAGTAATCTTTTATATCTATCTCTATCAGATCTCATCCTTGCAAGTGACTGTGAAGGGATTGACAACCCTTTTATCGTGTTGGGTGCAAGTGTTTGATTGTTTGTGCAGGTGCATAGATTGGAGATTTGCATGTACCTCCTACTGGATTGACACCTTGGTTCTCAAACTGAGGGAAATACTTATCTCTACTTTGCTGCATCACCATTTCCTCTTCAAGGGAAACCCCAATGCAAGCTCAAGAAGTAGCAATGACCGAATGCTGTTCGGAGCCCCGGATGAGATGACAGACATGACGAGGTGCACCGAAATGGTCTGGATGTAAAGATTGATATATAGGATGATATGGTTGGGCCAAGGGGTAAGGCCCATGGGGCTTTAGGTCGGTGCAAAAGGAACTTTTTGTGAAGGTCAGGGACCAGACGCCAGGGACCCTGGCGTCTGGTGTTGGAATCCGAGAAGGACTATTCCTTGTGTTCCAAACCGACTTTGGGGAGGCCCTCTCCCCAAGTAACGACCCCTGGGCTCAACATATAAATAGAGGAGCAGGGCTAGCCCCTAGAACACAAGTTTTTGAGCCTCCTCTAGTTCGTCCTAGTTGACTAATTAGAGCTAGCCCTAGGTACCTCTAATCGTCATAATTAGAAGTCCATTGTGGTTCTAATCTCCTCCCTCTATAGTTCATCCTCCTCTCTAAATCTGTTGAGCTTGGCGAAGCCCTGCGGAATAGTTTCACCACCACCGTCACCACGTCGTCATGCTGCTAGAACTCATCTACTACTTCGCCCCTCTTGATGGATCAAGAAGGCGAGGACGTCATCGAGCTGAACACGGATGTGTCGTACATTCGGTGCTTGATCAGAACGGATCGTGAAGGTGTATGACTGCATCAACCGCGTTGATAAATGCTTCCACTTAGTGATCTACAAGTGTATGTAGATGCTCTCCCCCCTCTTGTAGCTATGCATCTCCATGGATAGATATTGTGTGTGCATAGAAATTTTTTGTTTCCCATGCAACGTTTCCCAACAAGGTTTAGTAGCGCCTTCTTATTATCGTATGTTACCTCGCACATGTTATCGCCAAGGGGGTGTGTATCTCTTCGGTAAGGGGGGCCATGATTCCCTATTGGTTTAAGGAGTCATGATTTCCATATTGACATAGGGACCTGAATCTTTTATCGACAAACGAGCGTGAATCTCTATCGGTCATGAGGTTGTATAGACCCTACAAGTTATTGAGACAGGCAACTGAGGAATACCTAAAGAGCCTCAGCAAGGGGCTACAACATACACAGAACGATGAATAACTCGAATCTTAGACCTGACCACACATGTTGTATTTGCAAGGCTATGGACCTGGCAAAAGGGCTAAATTAGTCTCTACTGGGTGAAGTAGCTCACCTTTGTAGAGAGTAAGGAACTGTGGCTTGTCACTCCCTGATCTGGGAAAGATCCATGAACGCGGCGGGAAAGGAGTATATCGAAGATTCTAGCAACCTGTGAAGTCTGATGATCACATGTTTTAAATACAACTTGACTTCTATAAGATATTTTCCAAAATCATTGTTGAGACCTATTTGGAATCAGTGGTAGTTATAGTGCATATCCACCTCATAATATTTATGGACTTGCTGAATACCCGTTGTAGCCATCCATTTGTATTCATACCCCAAAGACACTAAATATGTGGAGGATATGCCAAAAGACTCCAACACTGTTGGGAGTACACTACTGTAGGATGC
The DNA here is from genome assembly GCF_018294505.1 of Triticum aestivum. Taxonomy (NCBI): domain Eukaryota; kingdom Viridiplantae; phylum Streptophyta; class Magnoliopsida; order Poales; family Poaceae; genus Triticum; species Triticum aestivum. Next base: position 132,102,135 of record NC_057813.1, read on the forward strand.
TGCTAACGCGGCACTATGATCAGAGACCCTTTGACAAAATTGTGTGCGATGCATTTATCGCAAACGGTGATGCAAAAAAACCGTCAAAAAGGTGCAAAATGTTTGTGATGACGGATGTATCAAACATGGTTCCGATTTTAGTTGCATGTGTGATGCAGGGCATACGGTTCAGTTCAATGAACTGTTTGCGATGAGGAAGATGAACAAAAACGGGCAGCCAGATGAAGGCATGTGCGATATATGGCATACAATTCACTCGGATTAACTGTTTGTGATGAGGCGGAACAACAGAAACGGGCAGCTAGATAAAGGTGTGTGCGATTGAGGGCATACGCTTCAAAAGGATTAACTATTGCGATTAGGCAACAAAACAAAAACGGTCAGCCAGATCAAAGTGGGTACGATTGCTGGCATACAATTCACATGGATGAACTATTTGCAATTAGCAACAACAAACAGAAACAATTAGACAGATCAACGTGTGTGCACTAGACGGGCACACATTCTAATTAAAAGAAGTGTGCGTGATGGTAATAACGAGCACGCCCGGTTGTTGGAACAAGACGTGTGCTGACATTGCCTATAGCGGTGCACCCTATGGTGCAAACGCCATGTACGCGGCCGAGAAAGCGTGCCCATGTTACGCCGCCCAGGAATAGTGCTCCACTTAGAAATTATAGAATCGTCAATAAATTTTGAGCCTGCATCCTGTCACATTCCAAATTGCAAACCTGTTCACGCCGATCAAAACCTAAACTCTTTCCCACCTAGGAGCGTATTAGTACTCGGTTATAATACTACTACTCTAAGATGACTGCACATTCCTCCTCAACTCCTCATCCACAAAAACAAACAAGTCATTCATCATCGTTCCCTTGTGTCTGCCATGGCCAGCATGAATTCTAGGTCGAGAGATTGCCACCAGGGAGAGGCGAGCATGGAAGAAGAAGCACGAGATATGTCCCGCCTCGCCGCCAAAGCAACGGACATGTCCCGCCGCATGGTCGTAGCAGCACAGAGGTCCTGCCACGCTGCCAAAGCAGCACGGAGGTCCCACCGCACCGTCGATGCAACAGACTGGTCCGGCCGCGCCGCGGGAACAGCAAAGATAACCCACCGCGCCGCGAATGCAGCAGAGATTTCCTCCCGCACCGCAGCGTCCTAGGAAATTGTCTCACAGGCAGGCGAGGACTCTTAGAGGCGCATGCATGCGATCGTCCATAGCCAGATGGATCAGATCTCCGGCTGGGCGAGGTTGCAGGATGACATGAAAGCCCCGTTTGAACAGGCTACCGACATCATCCGGCAACTAAGGGAGAGAAATGTGAAGCTCCGGACCGAGTGCGACCTGCTGAGGGCGAAGATCGTGGGAAGTGCGGAGCAGCAGGAGGAGACCATTGACTTGTTGAAGAGGACCGGCATCATCATCGAGAAACTTATGGACAATAATGCCATGTTGCGCATCAAGCGCAAAAGGCTGGTGGAGGAATCCATGGATGCTCTTAAGCAGCATCTTGAGGACAGGAAAGAGCTCATCGCCGCTCGTCGCAGAGACTAGTTCCCGCAGCCTGCAGCAACACATCAAGAAAGTAGAGATCAGCGATCCAGATAGTTGTCTTCCTTCTTCTTTGCCCTTGTGTATTTTGGGCGTTGCCGCATGTGGCTTTTTTAATTATGTTACTAAATATGTAAGACAATTTTATCCACTGTCATCGTCCTTATATTCATCAGTCTTGGTATAAGTCACAATCAATGCTATATAGGTCCGTCGGATCTTACATCAAGATCTCTCCAAACTTTCTTTTCAGATTTTCTTTTTTCTCTCTTAAATCTCACTCCAGTGAGACATAGCCACGCTGATACATCTACAACATTTCTATAATTTTTGATTGTTCCATGCTATTATATTATCCATCTTGGATGTTTTATATGCATTTATATGCTATTTTATATGATTTTTGGGACTAACCTATTAACCTAGAGCCCAGTGCCAGTTTCTGTTTTTTCCTTGTTTTTGAGTTTCGCAGAAAAGGAATACCAGATGGAGTCCAAATGACCTGAAAATTTCTGGTGATTTTTTACGGACCAGAAGAAGCCCCCGAAGCAAAAGAGTTGGGCCAGAAGAGTTCCGAGGCCACCACAAGGATGGAGGGCGTGACCTACCCTAGGGCTCGCCCCCCTATCTTGTCGTGGACTCGTGGACCCCCCTGACTTGTTCTCGACGCCAAAAATTCCTATAAATACAGTAACCCCCAGAAATAAACCTAGATTGGGAGTTCCGCCACCACAAGACTCTGTAGCCATGAAAAACCTGTTGGGACCCTGTTCCGGCACCCTGCCGGAGGGGGAATCCATCACCAGTGGCCATCTTCATCATCCCGGCGCTCTCCATGATGAGGAGGGAGTAGTTCACCCTCGGGGCTCAGGTTATGTACCAGTAGCTATGTGTTTGATCTCTCTCTCTCTCTCATGTTCTTGATTTGGCACGATCTTGTTGTACCGCGAGCTTTGCTATTATAGTTGGATCTTATGATGTTCTTCCCCCTCTACCTTCTTGTGATGAATTGAGTCTTGCTCTCTAAGGTTATGTTATGTTGGATTGAGTATTGGATTTGAGAACACTTGATGTATGTCTTGCGATGGGATATCTGTGGTGACAATGGGATGTTCTATTGATTCACTTGATGTATGTTTTGGCACTCAACTCGCGGATTCCTGAGGTGACATTGGGGTAATCTATGCATAGGGGTTTATGCACTTTTTCATCCTATGTTCTCTGATAGAAACTTTGGACTGATTCTTTGTTGCACATTGAGGGATTGTTATATGATCTAATTATGTTATCATTGTTGAGAGAACTTGCACTAGTGAAAGTATGAACCCTAGGACTTGTTTTCAAGTATTTCAATACCGTTTTTGCTCACTTTTGTTACTTGCTACCTTGATGTTTTTATATTTTCAGATTACAAAAACCTATATCTACCATCCATATTGCACTTGTATCACCATCTCTTCGCCGAACTAGTTCACCTATAAAATTTATCATTGTATTGGGTGTGTTGGGGACACAAGAGACTCTTTGTTATTTGGTTGTAGGGTCGTTTGAGAGAGACCATCTTCATCCTACGCCTCCCGCAGATTGGTAGACCTTAGGTCATCCACTTGAGGGAAATTTGCTACTGTCCTACAAAACTCTGCACTTGGAGGCCCAGCACGAGTTTACAAGAAGAAGGTTGTGTAGTATACATCAAGATCTTTTCTAGTGTTGTTGCCAGGGAGGCTAGGTAAGCGGCACTCACATCCCGTCAATGAAGCTCTTTTCTGGCACCGTTGCCGTGGAGGTTAGTGCTTGAAGGTATATCTTTAGATCTTGCAATCGAATCTTTTAGTTTCTTGTTTTATCACTAGTTTAGTCTATAAAGGAAAACTACAAAAAATGGAATTGAGGTTGCCTCATATGCTTCATCTTTTTAATGTCTCTCGTGAAAATGATGGAAAGGAAAATTGTGCTCAAGTGTTAGAAGAAGAAGTCTATAAAATGTTTGGCACTCAATTTTTGAATGATGAGCATGATTGCAATGTTGTTAGTATGAATTCCTTGAATATCCATGATGCTAATGATATGCAAAGCTACAAGCTTGGGGATGCTATGTTTTATGAATATGATATTTGTAGTCCCCCAAGTCTGGATGAGAAAATTTATTATGATGATATCATGCCTCCTATTTATGATGATTATGTTGATAAAAGTGGGTTTGGAAGAGTGTCAACTTTAGGAAGTAATGATCCCACTATTTTGGAGGGTGTTGAATCTTATTGTGATAATTATGAAAGTGGATTTGGAGAGGTTCCAATTGATTATGAGAACAAAGTTGCTATCTATGATGATTATTGTGATGACATGTATGCTATAAAGAATAACGATAACCATGAGACTTTTCATCATGATTTTAATTTTCAATTGGATTATGCCTCACATGATAGTTATTTTGTTGAGTTTGCTCCCACTACTATTCATGTGAATAAATTTGTTTATGTGGAGAGTAGTAAAATTTCTATGCTTGTAGATCATGAAAAGAATGATTTATGTGATGGTTATATTGTTGAATTCATTCATGATGCTACTAAAAATTATTATGAGGGAGGACTATATGCTTATAGGAATTGCAATAATATCAAGTTTCCTCTCTATGTGTTGAAAATCTTGAAGTTATGTTTGTTTTGCCTTCCTATGCTAGTTGATTCTTGCTCCCATAAATTGTTTGCTCACAAAATCCCTATGCATAGGAAGTGGGTTAGACTTAAATGGGCTAGTCATATTATTCATGGTGCTCTCTTTGTGTTTCAATTCTTATCTTTTATGTGAGCATCATTGACATCAGCATGCCTAGCTAGAAAGGCATTAAAGAAAAAGCACTTGTTGGGAAACAACCCAACATTTACCCCTACTGTTTTTGTGGGTTCATATGATTACGCTACTGTAGTAATCATGTTTTATAGCTTTTGTTTCAATAAAGTGCAAAGTAAAGCCTTTGGGATAGTGTGGATCATAGTTGACTTGATTTTGTGCAAAAATAGAAACTTTTGCGCTCAGTGCAGGAAATTTAAAAAATCACTTGAACGTCTTTTTGATCTGAATTTTTTACAAAATATTTAATATACAAATTGCCTAGATTTTCCTAATTTTTCAGAATTTTTGGAGTTCCATAGGTATGGAAAGTTTCCATATTACTACAGACTGTTCTATTTTTGACAGATTCTATTTTCATTGTGTTGTTTGCTTATTTTGATGAATTTATGAGTAGTATCGGAGGGCATGAACCATGGAGAAGTTGGAATACAGTAGATATAACACCAATATGAATTTATAATGAGTTCACAATAGTAACTAAGTGGTCATTTGCCTTATTATACTAACGGAGCTTACGAGTTTTCTGTTGAGTTTTATGTTGTGAAGTTTTCAAGTTTTGGGTGAAGTTTTGATGGATTACGGAATAAGGAGTGGCAAGAGCCTAATCTTGGGGATGCCCAAGGCACCCCAAGCTAATATTCAAGGAATACCCAAGCATAAGCTTGGGGATGCCCCGGACGGCACCCCTCTTTCGTCTTCGTCTATCGGTAACTTTACTTGAGGCTGTATTTTTATTCACCACATGATATGTGTTTTGCTTGGAGCATCATTTTATTATTTTTATATTTGCTTGCTGCTATTCAAAGACAGGTTTATATCTTTTAGTTCAATAAAAATTTCATGTATAGCCTTTACCATGCTTATCTTGCAAGTCTATATGTTGCTGTTTGGAAACAGAAAGTTTATCGCTGTTGCAAAAATTCCCCAGAAAAGTCAAAATGTGATAAAATGTTGAAATATTTTGCACAACCAGCTATGATAAAATACATACAGTGTGATAATTTTTTTAGAATTTTTGGAGTTAGGGAAGTATGATTCCTCTTGCATTCTTTACAGACTGTTCTCTTTAGACAGATTGTTGTTATGTTTGCATTGTTTGCATATGTTTTCTTGTTTAATGATTCGATTTGAGGATAGTAGTATTAAATATGCAGAGGCATTTAGTAGGCAATATCAAATAATAATTTTAGTGATTTTCTACAGTAGATAATGATAAGGTTTTGTGTTGATTTATACTAACCTATCTCACGAGTTCTTGTTGAGTTTTGTGTGGATGAAGTTTTTAAGATTTAGGGAAACTGTGATATGAGAGGAATTAAGGAGACACAAAAGCTCAAGCTTGGGCATGCCCAAGGAATCCCTAATTAATATTACAATAAGTCGCAAGCATCTAAGCTTGGGGATACCCCGGTTGGCACCCCACATTTCTTCTTCAACAACTATCGGTCAGTTTTGGTTGAGCCTAAGTTTTTGCTTCTTCACATGTTATGTTCTTGTCACGCACAATAGGCAATACTATCCTAAAGAGACTCGAAGGTCCCACCAAGGATAGAACCGCATATTGAAACGCTTTTGCAAGGTGGATATCATTACATCAACATTACATAATAGATGGGGATACATACAAGAGGCATACAATGCCACACGAATACAACATCACCTTACATAAGAGCACCATCCGACTACGGATGAAACACAAACCAAAACTCAAACGACATCCACCCTGCTAGCCCAGGCTGCCGACCTGGAACCTATCCCCTGATCGAAGAAGAAGCAGAAGAAGAACTCCAAAACAAGCAAACATCGCTCTCGCATCAAGATCATCGCAAAACCTGTACCTGCAACTGTTGTTGTAGTAATCTGTGAGCCACGAGGACTCAGCAATCCCATTACCATGGGTATCAAGACTAGCAAAGCTTAATGGGAAAGGAAGGGGTAAAGTGGTGAGGTTGCAGCTGCGACTAAGCATGATATGGTGGCTAACATACGCAAATAAGAGCGAGAAGAGAGCAAACGAAATGGTCGTGAAGCTAGCAATGATCAAGAAGTGATCCTGAACTCCTACTTACGTCAAACATAACCCAAAAACCATGTTCACTTCCCGGACTCCGCCGAAAAGAGACCATCACGGCTACACACACGGTTGATGTGTTTTAATTCGGATCTGGTGTCAAGTTATCTACAACTGGACATTAACAAATTCCCATTTGCCCATAACCGCGGGCACGGCTTCCGAAAGTTTATACCCTGCAGGGGTGTCCCAACTTAGCCCATGATAAGCTCTCGCGATCAGCGAAGGATATACCTTCTCCCAGGAAGACCCGATCAGACTCGGAATCCTGGTTTACAAGACATTTCGACAATGGTAAAACAAGACCAGCAAAGCTGCCCAATGTGCCGACAAATCCCGATAGGAGCTGCACATATCTTGTTCTCAGGGCAACACCGGATGAGACTAGCTACGAGAAAAACTAGACTTCGAGTTTCCCCGAGGTGGCCCCGCAGGCAGCTCGGTTCGGACCAACACTCGAAGGAGCACTGGCCTGGGGGGGCTAAAATAAAGATGACCCTCGGGCTCCGGAAACCCAAGGGAAAAAGGGCTAGGTGAGGCAAATGGTAAAACCAAGGTTGGGCCTTGCTGGAGGAGTTTTATTCAAAGCGAACTGTCAAGGGGGTCCCATAAATCACCCAACCGCGTAAGGAACGCAAAATCCGGGAACATAACACTGGTATGACGGAAACTAGGGCGGCAAGAGTGGAACAAAACACCAGGCATAAGGCCGAGTCTTCCACCCATTACCAAGTATATAGATGCATTAATAATATAAGAGATATTGTGATATCCCAACATAATCCTGTCCATCATGGGGCAATCTTCAACTTCACCTACAACTAACAATGCTATAAGAGGGGCTGAGCAAAGCGGTAACATAGCCAAGCAATGGTTTGCTAGGAAGGGTGAAAAAGGTTAGAGGCTGACATGGCAATTTGGGAGGCTTGAAGAACAAATGATAGGTAGCGCAGCATAGCGATAGAACGAAGCAACTAGCATAGCAATGATAGTAATGAGATCCAAGGTGATGGTCACTTGCCTGAAATCCCGCAAGGAAGAAGAACGAGTCCATGAAGAAGATGAAGCCACGAAGACGAACCAAGCGTAGACGAACGAATCCTCACGATCGCAATGAAACGGGAACTATCAAGAGAAGCACACAACATGGTAAACACACCACACATAGAGAAGACATGATGCACAACAAGCATGATGCATGACAAAGCTACATGGAGCTACTCATGGCAAGAGATGATGCAAACAAGAACACCACATCAAAGCAAGTTTAAATGAGGCGGGAACAACATATAACAATTCCGGTAAGTCCTCATATGCAAATTTTGAAATTGGTCCAGATCTGAACAAACTTATGTTCGAGTTGTTAAACAGCAAGTTAAGATGCACCAAGAGGATCTACACAAAATTCTAGTCAAGTTACATATAAAGTTCATTTAGTTCGGAGCTATGGCCTAGAAGATATGAGCAAAACAAGATAAACATGGCATTGATGCAAAATGCATACAAACATCAAGCAAACACCTCAAAACAAGGATGCAACATGATAATATGAAACTACATGAAATTCTATGCAAGTTTCATATAGAGCACACCCAAAACGGAGCAACGGTTCAACACATGCACTCTATACAAGTTTAAAGGACAAGCTGTCTAAAACAGCAACTAGGCATATTGCAAGTATCAAAAAAACATGCTACAGAACCTCAACATGATAACAAAAGGCATGGACATGATGTACAAGTACAGCATAACAAAACATAAACACTGAGCTATCTCCAGAAATCACTAGAACATGCTCAAAAATACATGGCAAGATTGCAAACAATAAAAGTTTCAGACTTTACAGAAATAACATCAGGTTGCAATGTTTAGAGCTATCAAACAACACGCTACAGGAAGTTATCATGGCAAAAAAACACATTATATGAATATACTAATTACATAGAACAAAAGTCCCTTACTGACCATGAGCCAAAAAGGATCAGAAGATATGATGGTACCCATGTAAACATGGCAAAAGATATGACAGATTCAAACATGGCAGGAACAACAATAAGTAGGCATGTTGGTGAGCTTGTACCACTCACCACAGAGCATTACATGGCATGGAAAGGTAACCAAAAGTAAGAAGACATGTTTATGAAGCTAATCATGGCAAGAGCAAGTTCATAGGGTGCATCGATCACTAGCAAAGCTCATGCCAAAACTGAACTTAATGTTAACAAGCTGACATCAACATTATTTAGCAACTTTGGAGCATGATAACAACAATTTACATGAAGCTATAAATGCAACAAGGGGCATGGATGGATAGAGCATGACATGTGGAACAAAATATACTTAGTGAACATCTCCAGATTATGCATAGAATGACTTGTAGCAGCAGGTTTACATAGCATCACAAAATAACAGATTCAGCCTAGCAAAACAGTAACAGCAAGTACCCTACTTAACAAGCTCGATGCACTCAGTACAATACTCACAAAAATACACAGATTGCACCCCTGTAAAGATGGCATATCATAGTTCAAAACTCATGTAGGACTCATGCTCATAGGATGCACACATCAAATGCAACAAAAATGACAAATCACCAAATTATAACAGTTTCAGCAGATTAACATCATATAGCACTCTTGCAACGAACATTTGGGCATTGAGATGGATTCAAACAAACATGGCACAATGGAATAAAGTGAAGAGCATCTCATGGCGAACATTTTGATATATCATGCACACAAAACGGAGCAGTATGCATGGAGTTATGATGCGATGAACAGGGCAATATAATGCAAGATTTTTCAGGGACTTGGCAGTTTTTACAACGAAAACAGTGAGCGGGGGGGAACTATGCAGCACTCAGGGCGTGTGTTAGGAGGGTTCTCACCATGGGCCAAGCCCAGGAAGCAGAGGAGGCAGGCCGAGGAGGTGGACCGGGCCGGGACGTGGCCTGGGCCAGAGCGGGGCCCACACGAGAGGCGACTCGGTCAACGGCCCGGGGTCGTCATCCTCGCGCTCACATGCGGAGGCAGGGGAGGTCGACGGCGCGAAGAAATCCGGCGAGGGCGGCGCGCCGGTGACGGAGAAGGCCGAGAACGGGGCGGCGCGGGGCGGATCCGGCCGCCTGGGTACCGGATCTGGCCGGAGCAAGGCCGGACGGCGACGAGGTCACCGGAGCTCGAGGCGGCGGAGCTCCTACGGGGGAGAGAGAACCGGGTCAGAGAGAGAGAAGGAGAGGAAGAGAGCAACGGGGCGGCGACCTGGCGGGGCGGTGGGGAGGCGCTCCGGCGCAGGAGCCAAGGTGGCGCGAGAAGGGTCGGGGCGGTCGGCACGGCGACGGGGTCGAGGCGCTGCGGGGCGACTCGAGGAGGAGGAGCGCTGGGCGCGCGGGCTCCCTCCGGGCCTAGATCTGGCCCGGGGCGGGGCGCGGATGGGCCACGGCGGGCCGCGGCGGTGGGGAGGCGCGGGGAGGACGCGTGGAGGTGCCTGGTTGGAGGAGGAAGGTGGTTGCGGCGGCGCTGACCGCTCAGGCGGCGCCAAGTGGTGGAGGTTGGCTGGGCTGGCATGGATTTCGAGGAGGGGGTGGCGGCTGCAGGTAGAGGAAGGGCTAGGAGGTAGGTGGAGGCTAGGGGATGCCCAAAATGGACTAGGAGGTCCATATATAGCAGGGGGCTAGGGTTAGAGTGGGGTTTTGGGGCGTTTCAGAGCATCCGATCGCGATCGAACGACCGAGAGCATGGAGGGGGTTTGGATGGGTTTTGGGCCACTTTGGAGGGGTGTTGGGCTGCACAAAAGAAGGGGGGTTTCGGGCTACGTGGTTAACCGTTGGAGTATCAAACGGACTCCAAATGGCACGAAACTTGATAGGTGGTCTACCGGTGCTACACCAAGGCCGCTTGGCAAACCTCGGGTCATTCCGAGAAAGCTTAACACCCGCACATGAAAAGAGGCAAAAGGGGGGCGCCAGAGGACATAGGAGTGCCGGATTGCAAAACGAACAACGGGGAAAATGCTCGGATGCATGAGACGAATATGTATGCAAAATGAGATGCACATGATGACATGGAAATATGCAACACGCAAGCAAATGACATGGCAACAAAGACGAATAACTTGCAGACCTGGCGCATCGAATCCGGGGCGTTACAACACTCCTCCACTAACAAGAGATCTCGTCCCGAGATCTTAGGACCGAGTCGGAAGGGAAAGAGGATGAGGTGAAACAAGAACTCAAGAGAAGAAAGCAAGGAATCGAGAGTACTCGAGAAGAAGAGGGGAACGACGAGAATGACGAGAATCGAAAGCTCATGGAATAAGACAGACTCTAAAAGCACTCCGGTTAGAACAAGATAGGAAAGGAATAAGAATGGAAGAATTTAGGCAGCACTCTGGCTAAAAATGGAAGGAATAGAACACGAGCTTGAGAGGATGGACTGATACTTGAAGAAGCCATGACACAAAACCTCCGGAAAGAATTAAAATAGAATGAAAAGAACTTAGAAGTAAGGATTGAACGAATTTGAATATCTGAGAAGAACGAAGAAATGCAAAACTCCACTTCAGAAGAAAATGAAGAATTATTTGCGCTTCGCAACGCGAGAAGAAAAGATACTTGAACTCCACCAACAAAATCTTGATGAGCTCTTGAAGAATGAATTAAAAGCTTGCGAACCACCATGAAGAACTCCAGTACAAAATGATGATGAGATAGAATTCAAGGATGGAAAGAATAAGATTAAGGCCTTGCGATGATTAAGATGAAGCTTCGTGACTGTCGTGGAATTAACACGTCAGATGTCCTTAGTGTCAGGACTTAGTCGCGAGGCCAACGCATCAATGTGGTAGCTTGAGAGGGGTTGATCGTGACAAGAGACGCAACACACAAGATGAGGCTTTAGACAGCTTCGGTCCCCGGGAAACATCGTCCGGTAATAACCCTACATGCTGTTTGTGGTTAGGTCTCATTATGATCATGAGGGAGTCGCCGTAAGCCGGCTCTCCTCCTTGTGTCTAGCCCTAGATATTGTTTCTTGTTCCTTGTTTGGGGAGCCCTGCCCCTCCTTATATAAGTTGAAGGGGCGGCTTACATGTAGAGTCCTATTAGGATTAGAACTAACTTATTCTCTATTACAAGTCGGATACAAGTACGGGTCTTGCTTCCTCGTAAAGGAAATATTCCTCATGCCTTCTGTCTTAAGCCGGCCCACCATAATATGAGCCGGCCTACTGAGCCTTGGGCCTAGTCTTCTATGTGACCCGCCATCGGGGTCATCCATGAGTCGTCTGACCAGTGAGCCGCCAGACCCGTGAGTCGCCAGTCCTCCGGTGGGTCATCGGTGAAGCGCCAAGTACGGCCGGGTCATACTTCCGGCCGGGTCATACCGCGGAGTATATCCCCGTCATTAGCCCCCAGTTTAATTTGGATTTATCCATGTTAAACTGATCCTGTAAAACAAACACAAGAACAACTTTGACAGATTGTGTTTCGAGTTAAAAATTATTGTACGCCGGCACCTGATCATCCTTAATTCCTTGTGCTCCAGGTTAAATATTCTTCTGAGACGGGACCTGATTATCCTTAAGTCCAATTGTCATTTCCTTCATCTAGAAAATCCGGGTCAAATAAGCTAGCTTCATACTCAATTTGCTGATGTTGGTTTCTCACAGAAAAATATTGTGAAGAATAATCCACTTGAGTCGGCTTCCAAGGCGCCGGGTTAAATAATTTTGGTCTTCAAATACTCATCTAATATTCAGCCGGTTTGAAGATGTAAAACTTGCCAGTTTAACATTACCAAAAACTGTCGGATTACAAAACAGACGATGTCGGGTCATAATTGTTGTTGACACCGGTTTATGTAATTGATCCTCCTGATTTGCTCAAAACTGATAATTTGAAGATTTTTCTCCCTTATATCCATATTACCTGTAGCCCCCAAGTCTTGAGCAGAACAAAGGGATGGTTTAAGACTTGCTCCGATAAATGTTGCTACCTTGAAGAAATCCGGTTTATTCATCTCAATCATATAAACTGAATATTCCACACATGTAGCCCCCAAGTGCCGGGTTGTCATGCTTGCAGCAACTTGGGACTTGTAATTGCTTTATGCTCATGAAAAACTTCAACCAGTGTAGCCCCCAAGGGCCGGGTCATTATGCAATAATGAGCAGGGACTTTATAGATATAATTATGTAAATTTGAACAGCAATGTGTAGCCCCCAAGGGCCGGCTTAGTAAGATAATACTGAGCTGGGACTTTGTATATAATTGATAATAACATCATATAATATAGTCTCCACCATGGGGCTTGGACCCACATCCACAAGGTTAATAGCTTTGTACTCTACCAACTGAATAATGGATCTTTCAATATAATGGATTAAGGCTTGTGTACCTTGAATTTCCGATAGGAGCAATTGGTAGCCCCCAAGGGCCGGCTCATTTAAAATGTGATGAGTCGGGTCTTCAATAAGTTGAGCAAAAAATGACTTTGCATTAGCCCCCAAGTGTCATGGTGCATGCTGGCAGTGACATGGGACTTGTATATTCAATGTAATCTCGATTTGAACAATGTAGCCCCCAAGTGCCATGGTGCATGCTGGCAGTGACATGGGACTTGTATATTCAATGTAATCTTGATTTGAACAATGTAGCCCCCAAGTGCCGGGTCGTAAGCCTGCAGCGACTCGAGACTATTTCCTCCATTGTAAAATAAACCATGCCCATTGATAAAAATAATAGCCGTTGCGCTAAAGCGACTTTGAAAATCTCAATCATAACACTGGTTATTGATAATCACAATAGAAATCCAGCCATGTTGGCTATTCAAGATTTCAATAATATAATCCGGTACGAAAACCTCAATCATTCAATATCATCATGAAAATCCAGCCATGTTGGCTATTAAAGATTTGAATAACCCAGTTTGAGAACCTCAATCATTCAATATCATAACGAAAATCCAGCCAAGTTTGGCTATTTAAAGATTTCAAATACCTTATATGTTGACAAGTAAATCCGGAGTTTAAATACCCGACGGCTCTTGGCCGATGGCGATTCAATACGCCTTCATTGTAAACCAGAATTTTTATGACCCGGCGGCTTATAGCCTTTTGAGAAAAATCCAGAACGGATAATCATTTTGAAGCATCAACTTTGGTAATGAGCTTGAACTTAATCATTTATATGTCATATTTCTGCAAATCCTGCAGAGAGTTTAAACAACATATGCCCTGGCGACTTAGCGTCAAAACCAGGGCGGGTCATAATATCTCACATATAACCACTGTGACATTGAATTTGTACTGCCGGCTTACATGACCTGTGCAGTAAGGGTGATAACCCAATCCTTAGAAGCCAATGCTTCCACATAGATGATGATTGTAATGAACTGGCGACTTATAGTCAAAAGTCAAGCCGGGTTAAGCATAAAACACTTACATATATTTGAGATATAATCCCAAAAAGGTCTCAAGTTAAGTAATTGTGGCTGCAATAAACTTTACCAGAGACAGAATAAAACTTTTTGAGGCTTCTGATTCGGATACGATCAGTAAACCATTCCAAAGGGGTTAAGCTAAGATTCGAATACGATCATATAGCCCCAAGTGGCTTTGGCAATGCCGATCAAGAGGGTATCGACATCTATGTTCTCTTTGGTTCGAATACGACCTATGTTTGAACAGGAAGCCCCCAAATGACCTTAAAAGTTGTTTAACAACGCTGGTTCAAATACGATCCACGTCGATTCCCAAAGGGGTTGAGCTATGATTCGGATACAATCAAGAAGCACCCAAGTAGGTTCAGCACTTTGCTAATCAAAAGGGTATCGACAGCTATGTTTTCTTTGGTTCGAATATGACCTATGTTTGAACAGGAAGCCCCCAAATGACCGTAAAAGTTTTGGCATTGCGCCGATCAAGAGGGTACTGATAGCTATGCCCGATGAGCAGGAAGCCCCCAAGTGACCATAATAAAATAAGCCGTAAGGCAGGATACCCATGTCTTGAACCGTGCATCATGGCAGCAAATTCTCTTTGGTAACCATTAATTTGTCTGAGATCTCGAACTTGCGAGAGATTAATTCTTTTTGAACCGGAAATTCCTAAACCGGATATTGAGATCCTCAATGCTTTGTAAGGGACAAATTTACCTTGATCCGGATGTTGAACCGGTTTTGAGAGCTTCAAAGCTTTGCGGGAGAGAGATGTCTCTTGAGCTATATTTTAAACCGGAATCTTCATTTTTAACCGGAAATTTTTCTGACGGCTTTAAAATATTCACCAATAAAGCAATAGCCTCCAGGGCCGGGTTATCTCCCCTTCAATGATCCGGAGTTCCTGATCCATGTCACTGTAGCCCCCGAGTCTCAAGACGACTTGAGGAGTTGGCTTGAGATTCTCCATAATTAACCGTGATATAGACCGGTTTGAATCCTGCATGGGACAACTTGCAAACCAAAGTAATTGCTCTTTTGAAGAAAATAATATGTAATACAAAATATATTGGATGGATTTCACCTGACATGTTAGGCCAGTGATTATCCACAGAAGGTTGAGGTGACTGCAGCGGGTTATAAATGATCCCGTATGAGCCGTGTCAGCAACTCGGCCAATGGTTCCTTCCAACTGGTTGTTTGAAGTTAACCAAACTGTAGTGGCGGCGACTTGTGCACCTGCCCATTGAACCATCCAGTGTAGACGGCGGCTGATAATATATGATAATTTTCCTCTAATTTGTTGGAAGAAAACTGGGCTTCCCAAGTAGTGACTTGCTCATACTCAATAAACGGCTCATCCACACAAGTGCGGCTCGGTGTGTCGATGTAGACCAGGCCGCGAGAGACGGACGGTAAAGACGACCGTAACATCAGAAGCAACATAGACAGATGAACCGGCCGTGGCGTTGTAAGCCGGTGCGGACGGGCAAGTTGTCTCCTTGTTGTAAGCCGGCGTGGTCGCGAGAGACGGCCACGGCGTTGTAAGCCGGTGCGGGAGTCCGTTGAGTAATGACGACCACCTGTGCCAAAAGATGTTGGCATGCCTCCATCTCCATGGTATAATATCACTTTTTGTCATAAATAATTGTCCTGTATAAACAATATTGCAGACCAAGTCAAAGATAAACTTGTTCTTTGACAAAAACAACATGTGCTAATAAAACAAATTTGGACGGATATCACCTGATTTGTTTGGATGACGGATGATCCGTTTATCGCGACAGAGGTTGCTCAAGCGGACCGGCAACTCGATATAGTTCCAGCGGCCCAGGCAGACCGGCGACTTTAATATAACCCCGACGGATTAAAGCGGCAAGGGCGGCTCAACGCGGCTCTGGCGGGTTGATGTAGATCGAATTGCGCGGGCGGCGGCTTGCGCACACCCGTCCAACAGCAAGCGATGAATCATTGTCCTGCATATATAAAAATATACAAACAAAGTAATTGTTCTTGGATAAATATGTATTAAAAAATAGGCAGGACAAATAGCACCTAGTATTTTTGTCAGATAAACGCGGACACTGATGCAGGATAATGCTTGGTGCGCGTCATAATTATTTTTCCAATGTTCGTGATACTAATGGTCGTCATGTAGTACTCTTGTGAGAAGGACTATTAGTAGTGGACTTTGGATTTGCTCCTCCACGTGAGCTAGTAGCACCTAATTAAGGCTCGGTTAACCCGGCTATCATGGATACCTCTGTCATTATATTCCCCTGTGTATCACGTAAGGAAAAAGGGATTTGTGGTCATTGTTGATTGTTCGTCACGTAGTGTCCGGGCCTGCATCTTTTGACAGCATGCTGCTGCCCCACATGGTCTTTTTTGCAAGTTTTGTCTTAGCACGTGCGGCTGTGCAGATCGGAGACCGCCCAACCTCAGGTAGCAGATCCTTGGCCGTCGCTGATCGCGGCAGCGGTGATTATTCTTTTTCAAGCTTCTGGTTCTGATGGATTGTACTTGCACGTGTGCGCGCCGAACAGGGCTAGCCAGCGCAGTTCTCGGTGCCGCCACAACCACGTATTCGCAGGTATTTATACCGCTGCCGGCAAAAAAAATCCTGAGACTTGATCCGGCAGTAGCAACTCATGAACGTACAGCTGCGGGCTTGCGATCAGAGGGAACGGACCCATGACCAGGAAAAGGTTACGTGGCATAGTAGCTAACCCGGAACGCGTGCGCGCGGCTATCCAAGTTCGAATCTCATCTGCTCCAGATTTGACCGGTCGGTTACTCTTGTTTTGGTAATACCATAATTATAAGGTCTGATGCAAACTACGATGTCTCCTGGTACTATCTCCTCGGGACTTGATATGAGTTGTAGCATTGACAACGGCTGCCCCCTTGTATAACAGCTCCTATCTGGTCTCGACTATAGAAAGAACGATGTGCCCTCGGATTCGATGGGTCACCAGCGACGCGCGGGGTGATGCACGAAAATCCTAAAAATCTTTCCGGCTTTGATGAATCTTGCATCTGTCATCTCCAAAGTTAACCATAATTCTGATTTCCAAACAACAAATTTGCCGGCTTTTCCCATGGTTGTCCGGTGGCTCACACTATCGTTCCGTGTCGGCTCTTCTTCATCTGATCACATCGCGAGCTTTCGATCCCTAGGAGAGATCCCTCCAAAAACTCAACACCACCGTGGGGCCCCACGGTGGGCGCCAACTATCATGGAATTAACACGTCAAATGTCCTTAGTGTCAGGACTTAGTCGCGAGGCCAACGCATCTATATGGTAGCTTGAGAGGAGTTGATCGGGACGAGAGACGCAACACACAAGACGAGGATTTAGACAGCTTCGGGCCCCGGGAAACATCGTCCGGTAATAACCCTACATGCTGTTTGTGGCTAGGTCTCATTATGATCATGAGGGAGTCGCCGTAAGCCGGCTCTCCTCCTTGTGTCTAGCCCTAGATATTGTTTCTTGTTCCTTGTTTGGGGAGCCCTGCCCCTCCTTATATAAGTTGAAGGGGCGGCTTACATGTAGAGTCCTATTAGGATTAGAACTAACTTATTCTCTATTACAAGTCGGATATAAGTACGGGTCTTGATTCCTCGTAAAGGAAATATTCCTCATGCCTTCTGTCTTAAGCCGGCCCACCATAATATGAGCCAGCCTACTGGGCCTTGGGCCTAGTCTTCTATGTGACCCGCCATCGGGGTCATCTGTGAGTCATCTGACCAGTGAGCCGCCAGACCCGTGAGTCGCCAGTCCTCCGGCGGGTCATCGGTGAAGCGCCAAGTATGACCGGGTCATACTTCCGGCCGGGTCATACCGCGGGGTATATCCCCGACAGTCACGGAACAAGCGAGAAGCTTAAAACTCCGGAAAATAAAAGATGAAAACACTTGTAACTAGAATTTATTCATCAAGAACGAACTCCGAAGAAAAGGATTATTCACTTTGAGGAAATAAGAATGAGATTTATTGTATGCTTATCCTTCATCAAATTAAATTGATGATAAGCAATGGATTTTGCATATTACTTATTCTTCTTGAAAAGGATTGAGAAGTGACATATCACAAACTGTAGAAGGTCTTCATGAACCACCGATAGGATTCGAAAGAACGAATGGATTAAAATGATAATCAAGGAAAAAGAATCTTGAACGAGCCACCGTAAGAATTCGAAAATGACTGATGAAAGAGAATGAATCACCGGGAAGAATTAAAAGAACAAATATGCTAGAGGGGATTTAGATGCAAGAGAACGGGAAGAACTCGAGCTGATTAAAGAACATTTGAACGAAGCGCCAGGATAAATAGAGAACGATAACTGGAATGATGGCCTCCAGTGAAAAGAAACGGGAAAACAACTTCTGACATACTCTGGATGGGTAAGAAAAGAATATCTAACAAATGGAATAATTGAGAGGATAATAAGAAGCTAGAACTACAAATCTTCGAGAGGACGGACATTATTTAAGAGGAACTCTTCTTCGATCTTCAAATGACAACGAGAAATACCACCAAAATTACTGAGATACTCCGGAAGAATGAAAAGCGAAGAGGTTGAGCCAACAATGAAAAGAATTTGAAAGAGATCTTGGAGAAGGCATGTGACTGATGGGATCCATTCTTACATCACACTTTGAAAAGAATTTGAGAATAACTCCGGGGGAATTAGAAGAGTCAGGTAAGATCCTGGGAAAAGACCTGTGGGTTAGGGCCCACTAAATAGAAAAACACCGTTGAAAAGGATTGTCAAACAGGTAGATGATGCACCAGAACAATTGAAATATTTGAATGAGGTGACAACCTCGAATTAATTCGAACACATACGAATCTCTTGAGATGTCTTGAGCACTCCAGAAGGATAAACTGGCGAGAGGTGAGCGAGCAGGGAAAACACTTTAACCAAGGGAAGGAATATGATCAACGCCGAAAAACTTGAATTGAATCCATCGGAGAAGAAAAGAGATGAAGAATGTCAAACACAAGAGAAATCACTGGTTGAAATAATTCAGGGAAGACTGAAAAACTCTGCACGAATGAAATTGATGGTCGAAACAGACTCAGGCTCCGGGAAGAAGAGGGTGGGAGGGAGGGAAAACAAAGGCAACTTGGAAGAGAGAAACGATGAATAACTTGAAGAGAAGACACCGGTTGAAATAATTGAGGAAAGAAAGCAAAGACTTCGCACGAGTAGGATGGATACTCGATTACAGACTCCGACTCCGAGATGACAAAGGGGTGGGCGGGTGGGAAAAAAACAATTGAGGATAGAGAAATAACTTCGTTGAGAGCAAACTGAGGATTGAACTTGCAAAGATGAAGAGGGTCGAGTCAACTTGACGAGAAATGCACCAGATGAAAAGAGAAAAGAACCAACGAACGAAAAACTAACCGCGTGATCCTAAAGAAAGTTTGAAGGGGAAGAGAAGTAATTCAAAACACCTACGTCAAGATTCCTTACCAGAGCGACGAAGGGGCTGCGGAGTAAAAAGAATTCCTACTCCCCGATATAACTAGACTCCAAAAACGGTTTTCTTCTAGACTTGACAACGGCCAAACTACACGATCAATCAAGGGGGCTGCTAGGGTTGGTCGAGGCTCTGATATCAACTTGTCACGCCCAATATGCGATACTATCCTAAAGAGACTCGAAAGTCCCACCAAAGATAGAACCGCGTATTGAAACGCTTTTGCAAGGTGGATATCATTACATCAACATTACATAATAGATGGGGATACATACAAGAGGCATACAATGCCACACGAATACAACATCATCTTACATAAGAGCACCATCCGACTACGGATGAAACACAAACCGAAACTCAAACGACATCCACCCTGCTAGCCCAGGTTGCCGACCTGGAACCTATCCCCTGATCGAAGAAGAAGCAGAAGAAGAACTCCAAAACAAGCAAACATCGCTCTCGCGTCAAGATCATCGCAAAACCTGTACCTACAACTGTTGTTGTAGTAACCTGTGAGCCACGAGGACTCAGCAATCCCATAACCATGGGTATCAAGACTAGCAAAGCTTAATGGGAAAGGAAGGGGTAAAGTGGTGAGGTTGCAGGTGCGACTAAGCATGATATGGTGGCTAACATACGCAAATAAGAGCGAGAAGAGAGCAAACAGAACGGTCGTGAAGCTAGCAATGATCAAGAAGTGATCCTGAACTCCTACTTACGTCAAACATAACCCAAAAACCGTGTTCACTTTCCGGACTCCGCCGAAAAGAGACCATCACGGCTACACACACGGTTGATGCGTTTTAATTCGGATCTGGTGTCAAGTTATCTACAACCGGACATTAACAAATTCCCATCTGCCCATAACCGCGGGCACAGCTTTCGAAAGTTTATACCCTGCAGGGGTGTCCCAACTTAGCCCATGATAAGCTCTCGCAATCAACGAAGGATATACCTTCTCCCAGGAAGACCCGATCAGACTCGGAATCCCGGTTTACAAGACATTTCGACAATGGTAAAACAAGACCAGCAAAGCCGCCCGATGTGCCGACAAATCCCGATAGGAGCTGCACATATCTCGTTCTCAGGGCAACACCGGATGAGACTAGCTACGAGTAAAACCAGACTTCGAGTTTCCCCGAGGTGGCCCCGCAGGCAGCTCGGTTAGGACCAACACTCGACGGAGCACTGGCCCAGGGGGGGCTAAAATAAAGATGACGCTCGGGCTCCGGAAACCCAAGGGAAAAAGGGCTAGGTGAGGCAAATGGTAAAACCAAGGTTGGGCCTTGCTGGAGGAGTTTTATTCAAAGTGAACTGTCAAGGGGGTCCCATAAATCACCCAACCGCGTAAGGAACGCAAAATCCGGGAACATAACACCGGTATGACGGAAACTAGGGCGGCAAGAGTGGAACAAAACACCAGGCATAAGGCCGAGTCTTCTACCCTTTACCAAGTACTAGTTGACCCGTTGCGCCAAATGGCGCAGAGACCCGCTAAAGCCATCTTGTCGATGAAAATAATTTTATTTTGTAAGGACATATACGATATTGGTAGTAGAGAGTCCATGTGTTAAATCATGCTATATTGAAAATACGTTTATCGTGCTGAGAAATATGAGGTTGAAAAAAGTCATATTTGTATAACATGTATATACAAATTAAGGAAGTACTTTTTTAGTTGAAAATATAGTTAGCACGCTGAGAAATACAAGTTTGAAAAAAAACATATTTGTATAAGATGTATAGACCAGTTAAGGATGTATCTTTTAGCAGTGTTTGTATCAAACTTTTATTTTCCATTTGCATGAAAAATCATCCAGAAAATAATATGAAGCAATATGGACTGCATCCATCGTACCTATTTATCCCCTTTTCTTCCTGGGTTCCTCACTTGGGCGAGAGAAGCATTTTCAGAGAAACGTACTCAACTGGTGAGAGTCCTTTCCTACTATTTTGGATTGCGGATTTTTACTCCCCTATGTCTTTTTTTAGGCATCGTAGATCCTATGTTGTAATTCTCTCTATTTAGGGATGTATAGGTATGCAAATAAACCATGTAGTTATTCCAATGGTTGTTGATGTATAGGCTGTAGTTTGCAATTCGATCTTAGTTTTTTTTTCAGCCGCACTTCCATGGATATATGTTGTGCCAGCAATTGCACCAAATGGCGCAGAGGCCCATTTAAAACCATGAATGCATTGAAAATTCTTTCATTTGTTAATAACTTTAGGTATGAGCAACTACTTAAAATACCAATGCTACCCCTTTTAACAAAACTAATAAGGATTTCTCTTTACCAATATACACCCGAGCGTGCATAATTTGTAATCAATCACATTTTCAAACATGGGATTGAAGTAGCTTACACTTTGCATTTAAGATGGCATATGATGAGATATGAATGAAGGTTTGGTTATTCTTTGAGGATTCACCAAATTTCAGTACACACATGCACATACCTAATAAAATTCGATTAGTGGGTCCAAATAGTTGAGCAAGCAATTAGAAGGTCTGAATAGTTGTAAACTTGAATTTAAAAAGAGAGGTAAACATACGTGACACAATAAAATGTACTCCCTCCGTCCCATAATATAAGACATTTTTGAAAGCTATGTTAACTTGCAAAATGGTTTTAATTGTGGGATGAAGGGGGTACTTAATACATGATGAACATTTTGTATAGGAGAAGCACTTAGAAATAATGGTCAATTACATGATATAATTTGGTTCTATACAAAAGGAAATTTCATCTTTTGTGTATATATCCTAGAGACCATCCCCTTGCATGAACTCTTCGCCCTTTAAGTCGAATGGTACAGCTCCTGCCTTTGTAAGAAAGGACTCTGCAATACCCATAATGTCAAAGGATCGTGTGATGCATCTCTACCTGTGCAAGACAATGAAAAACCATACATGCTATCTACATACTCTCATAATCTAGAAGCATGCCTTCAGTTGCGTAGAAAGCCATAAAACAAAAAGTGGCAGAAGACCAATCAGAATTAGCTTTTGCCATGCAGTTCATGAGCTAAAGTTGAGCACAGTATAAGTAAATTTGATTCGAGCGATAAAACAAATTTTAGAAAATATGCATGGAAACATCTAAACACGGAAGCTGTAAATTTATGGAGAATAAAAGAGAAGAGGCAAAACAATAAAGGAGTTGTTGGACATACAGTTCAGATTGGGTGAGGAATCGGTTCCATTGTAGTAGACCGATAAGGATTAAAAGCAGATTAAAGAACCAGATGTTGATATTTTGTTTGACAAGGAGAGCAATGAACACACTTGTCAATGCTTTATTGCTAAGATGAATTTACAGAATGGGCGACAAAAACAACCAACCGGATGATACTGTGCTGCGACCCAAAGAAAAATGGATAAACACGAAACTAACAGTTAGCGAACCTGATTGATAGAGATGTTGATGTGTGCATTTATACAATCCTACTTACATACTTCAAAATGACAAGCCAGATCTGTATATTGGTAATAAATATGACCTTGTGAGTATTAGCATCAGTGTTAAATCCAGTATGTCAATAACATGATTAAATAGCAGAAAACGTATGAATGTATTAATAGGATGTAGTTCTTCCAGTCTGAGGGCTGAACTTTTTTAAGTACAACAAAGTGGTGCGAATATGTAAATTCAACCGTTACCAGAACAAATATAATCAAAAGCGACAAGACGATAACTATCTAATCATTTTAAAGTCTCTTGCAAGCAAAGCTAAATCATGTTAAAGTCAGCGAGAAAACATTTGTTCCAACATAAAAACAACAATATTAGGTTCTTGTTCCACAAGACCACAACAGGTCCTCGATTTACCAAGCCATACTAAGAGAAGAAACAAGTAAACATACTGAGTTTTTCTCTTCAAAAGTGAAAAAAGTATGTACTGCCATAGAGCTACACTTACAGTAGAAATGTAAGTCAGGCCAAAACAGAAGCAAACTTCATTTGAGAATTCTCGGATGCACTGATAGGAGTCATATGTGAGTAGCTTGACTGTGATCTCCCATCCACCAGTTTTCTGTAGTATAATATACTGTAATCTCCCATCCACCAGTTTTCTGTAATATAATATGCAAAACCCCTCAGTTTTTATCAGTAGCATCTTCAATTTCTAATAAAGCAAATCTATGTGCTGATTCTTTAGCTAGTTCACTGAAATTCCTAATTTTTCGAGTTCATCCATGGTAAGATCCACAATCTTCCATGTTTTATATAGGAAAACATGAGTAAAATCAGAGAATGAAGATACTGGCAAAGGGCCACCAAAACAGAGAAGAGGCATGTGTATATCAGGTCTAAAGCACATTCATGAGAATGTAAAAACAAATCAGTTAGTAAGCTCGACAAAACAAATGGCAGTGTGTAACATGGAGCAAAGGAACATCAGTTTGGCAGCATTGTTCGGTACTGCAGGGATAGGGGGAACATGACAATATGCGTACATTCATAGGCAACGTATATCATCGAACCAAGGGGAACATGACAAAGATACATAGATATGACGAAATTTGCACAGGATGATCATCAGTTCTCTCAAGCAATCGAATGGCAATCCTTTTCTATAGAGGAAATGACTACATATATTCTCTAATGAATGTATGTACTTCTGTAATAAACTTAAGAAGTTATAAGAGCACCACTTCCAGCATCTCCTCTATTAGAAATTTTATTATACTCCCTCCGTCCGGAAATACTTGTCATCAATATGGATAAAAGGGGATGTGTCTAGATGTATTTTAGTTCTAGATACATCTCTTTTTATCCATTTTGATGACAAGTATTTTCGGACGGAGGGAGTATAATTTATTAAAAGTTTCCACATTTCCTTTTAGAGGCTTGAAACTACTACAGAAGTC
Organism: Triticum aestivum; assembly: GCF_018294505.1. Classification (NCBI taxonomy): domain Eukaryota; kingdom Viridiplantae; phylum Streptophyta; class Magnoliopsida; order Poales; family Poaceae; genus Triticum; species Triticum aestivum. The sequence continues at coordinate 132,126,422 of NC_057813.1, forward strand.
AAAAGAAAAAAATGTGAAGATCATACATTAAATTCTGAGTTGCATCTTTCTAATGATGCGAATTATCCACATAAAACCCTCATTCTATTTAAGAAGTTCTCATTTTTTAGTTATATACTCGCTTTGCTTAACTAATCAGGCATGAAAATAGGCTGTATTTTTCAGCAGCTCATTCGCCCATTACCTTCTCTCTTTTTTCCAATTAGCTTGCAAGGTAAAGTCTAAAAACATGCACAATGCACTACAGTCACAAAAGTACAGTAATAGCAAGCAAGATATGCAGCTCATGAAAAAATTCACACTTAAATAAAATAGATCTTAATGACACAGAGTGTATGCAAAAGAACATCATCCAAATCATTATTGGGGCAAGATGGAAACTTCAAAAGAACATGCATCACATAGTAAAAAACTGACAGCAGGATCAATAATTCCAGCCCACTATGTACAAGAATATTGGGTAAGCATTAGATTCTGAACCATTTATTTTTCATACCAATGCACTGATGCTTCAGGGTTGATCTCTCTATTCTGAATGTTGGGTAAGCATTAGAGCCACTTGAGTCTTGAGGCTTTAGAGTTCACATGCTATAAACTTGATATCTAGTCGTAATTGAAATAAAATGAGACCAAATATAAACAATGGCTCCATATCTGGTGTGTAGTACAGGGTGGGGTTTAAAAGCAGACTATAAACATAGCATCAAGATTCACCAACAGCCCAACCTGCAAAAGATCTGTACAAAAACATAATCAAAGTGAAACCAAATGGAATCGCATGTAATCAGAAGCAGTAGCACCCAGCACCCATGGAATATCTCAAATACTAACATGCAGGAATTTTAATGTGTTAAGTAAACATTAAAAATAAGGCAAGGTCCCAGTGGTAGATAGAACACTAATTTTGAAATTAGAATGACAATTAAAAGAACCGTCATGTGGGAGTAAAGATAGAGAACTCACGGAAGTGACATGCCTTCACACTTCAGATCAATATTTTAAATAGCGGGCTATGCCAAATAGCAGCGGACCTCAAAATCAGCTATAGCGGGCTATAGCAGGCTATAGCGGACTATTTGTACATGAAACCATTTAGTGGCACCCTGCTGAAAAGGCTATAGCAAGGCTATAGCGGGGCTATAGCCGGCTATTTAAAACTATGCTTCAGATCCATCCTCCAGCCTCATCTTTGTACTATTTATGAAACTCGAGTGGTGCTTTGATTGTAGACTGCTCAACATCTAGTAGGATGTGAACAAATAAAGTGATTGAATATCAAAAGCATGCATGGACCACAAATCATGAAAAAACAAAATAGGAGGACCAACATGTTCACGAGCCATGGAAAATTGTTCTTCACCAAAATTTACTACATCTTATTTCCTTTCTTTTCTTTTGAAAACCTGCACAATTCAGAGTGTGTATGTTATTTCCTTTTCTTTTCTTTCAAAAACCTGGACAAATCAAAATAGGAGGACCAACATGTTCACGAGCCATGGAAAAGTGTTCTTCATCAATACTGAGCCAACCAAATAGACTCGCTAATATGTGCCGAGGTACTTAGTCCAAGCATGATTTTGTTTCTAAAACTTCCATTACAGGCACTATCACTCAAAAATCCTAGTAAAATAGACCAATAGAGAAATCTATATAATCCATGGGAAACCTCACCTTAATCGACTGCCTGATTTTGTCCTTATCCTAGAACTTGAGCTCTACATCAAAGAGCATCAGAGAAACCAATGAGACACAAAAACAACAGCAAGGGAGAGGCGTTGGGAGTGGGTGTAGAGAACGAACCTGCTGCGTTTGGGACAGCAAAGCTGAGGGCGGAGTGATCCACTCCTCGTAGTGCACGGATGCCCTCATCCACAAGACAAAGGTGGAAATAAGAGAGAGGGTAAAGGGATAGGGGGAGAAGATTAGAGGCAAACCTGAACTATCTCGACCTCGCTGGTCCTGCTACTCCGGCCGGCGAGCCTCCATCCACGGTCGACCTCGCCCCCATTCACCGCTGCACGACCTCGTTGTTCCTACTGCTCAGGCCGGCGAGCCTCCCTCCACGGCAACTCCACTGCTTTCGCCCGCAGGCGGCGACCTTCTGCACAACCCCGGCCCGACCCGAGCGCCGCCATGGGGCCTAAGCAACGGAGCGACGATGAGGTCCTTCCCTGCCTCGGACTGGATCTGTGGAAGCTGGTAGCTGGTGGAGGCGTCAGGGCAACGGTGGGGAAGCGGGAGGAAAGGGCGTCGACGGGAGGATGGAGGCGACGAGCGGGGAGAGGGAAGGCGACGGAGTGGGAGAGGAGAGAGAGCGAGAGTGGAGGCTCAGGAGGCGCGGGCTCGGGACCAGAAGGGTTGGCGGCTAGGGTTTGACCGTTTGGATGTTCTGCGGGTCGAGCGCGGTGCACAGGGGGAGGGGATTGCTGAAATCCCTCGCGGACATGGGCACACCTCACCCAGTCAACGAGCGCGTGAGACGAGCCCACCCGTCATTCGCCAGCCAAAACGACCACGAGGTGAAATTGGTTTTAACCGCGGGGTGAAGATCAGACGGCCCAAACGCGCCAAATGGATGATCTAACGGCCAGAAGTGAACAAAATTAGGGGAGCTCCATGAAAGCAAGTTGGCTAGCATCCTTATAGGTTTAAATATAGATGCATTAATAATATGAGAGATATTGTGATATCCCACCATAATCCTGTCCATCATGGGGCAATCTTCAACTTCACCTGCAACTAACAACGATATAAGAGGGGCTGAGCAAAGCGGTAACATAGCCAATCAACGGTTTGCTAGGAAGGGTGAAAAAGGTTAGAGGCTGACATGGCAATTTGGGAGGCTTGAAGAGCAAATGATAGGTAGCGCAGCATAGCGATAGAACGAAGCAACTAGCATAGCAATGATAGTAATGAGATCCAAGGTGACGGTCATCTTGACTGAAATCCCACAAGGAAGAAGAACGCGTCCATGAAGAAGATGAAGCCACGAAGACGAACCAAGCGTAGACGAACGAATCCTCACGATCGCAACGAAACGGAAACTATCGAGAGAAGCACACAACATGGTAAACACACCACACATAGACAAGACATTATGCACAAGAAGCATGATGCATGACAAAGCTACATGGAGCTACTCATGGCAAGAGATGATGCAAACAAAAACACCACATCAAAGCAAGTTTAAATGAGGCCGGGAACAACATATAACAATTCCGGTAAGTCCTCATATGCAAATTTCGAAATTGGTCCAGATCTGAACAAACTTATGTTCGAGTTATTAAATAGCAAGTTAAGATGCACCAAGAGGATCTACACGAAATTCTAGTCAAGTTACATATAAAGTTCATTTAGTTTGGAGCTAAGGCCTAGAAGATATGAGCAAAACAAGATAAACATGGCATTAATGCAAAATGCATACAAACATCAAGCAAACACCTCAAAACAAGGATGCAACATGATAATATGAAACTACATGAAATTCTATGCAAGTTTCATATAAAGCACACTCAAAACGGAGCAACGGTTCAACACATGCACTCTATACAAGTTTAAAGGACAAGCTGTCTAAAATAGCAACAAGGCATATTGCAAGCATCGAAACAACATGCTACAGCACCTCAACATGATAACAAAAGGCATGGACATGATGTACAGGTACAGCATGACAAAACATGAACACTGAGCTATCTCTAAAAATCACTAGAACATGCTCAAAAAGACATGGCAAGATTGCAAACAATAACAGTTTCAGACTTTATAGAAATAACATCAGGTTGCAATGTTTAGAGCTATCAAACGACATGCTACAAGAACTTATCATGGCAAACAAAGACATGGCATGAATCTACTAATTACATAGAACAAAAATCCCTTACTGGCCATGAGTCAAAAAGGATCAGAAGATATGATGGCACCCATGTAAACATGACAAAAGATATGACAGATTCAAACATGGCAGGAACAACAATAAGTAGGCATGTTGGTAAGTTTGTACCACTCACCATAGAGCATTACATGGCATGGCAAGGTAACCAACAGTAAGAAGACATGTTTATGAAGCTAAGCATGGCAAGAGCAAGTCCATAGGGTGCATGGATCACTAGCAAAGCTCATGGCAAAACTGAACTTAATGTTAACAGGCTGACAGCAACATTATTTAGCAAATTTGGAGCATGATAACAACAATTTACAAGAAGCTATAAATGCAACCAAGGGCATGGATGGATAGAGCATGACATGTAGAACAAAACATCCTTAGTGAACATCTCCATATTATGCATAGAATGACTTGTAGCAACAGGTTTACATAGCATCATAAAATAATAGATTCAGCCTAGAAAAACAGTAACAACAAGTACCATACTTAACAAGCTCGATGCACTCAGTACAATACTCACAAAAATACATGGATTGCACCCCTGTAAAGATGGCATATCATAGTTCAAAACTCATGTAGGACTCATGCTCATAGGATGCACACATCAAATGCAACAAAAATGACAAATCACCAACTTATAACAGTTTCAGCAGATTAATATCATATAGCACTCTTGCAATGAAGATTTGGGCATCGAGATGGACTCAAACAAACATGGCACAATGGAATGAAATGAAGAGCATCTCATGACGAACATTCTGATATATCATGCACGCAAAACAAAGCAGTATGCATGGAGTTATGATGCAATGAACAGGGCAATATAATGCAAGATTTTTCAAGGACATCAGTTTTTACAACGAAAACAGTGAGCGGGGGGAAACTATGCAGCGCTCAGGGCATGTGTTAGGCGGGTTCTCACCATGGGCCAAGCCCAGGAAGCAGAGGAGGCAGGCCGAGGAGGTGGACCGGGCCGGGACGTGGCCTGGGCCAAAGCGGGGCCCTCGCGGGAGGCGACTCGGTCAACAGCGCGGGGTCGTCGTCCTCGTGCTCACGCGTGGAGGCAGGGGAGGTCGACGGCGCGAAGAAATCCGGTGAGGGCGGCAAGCCAGCGACGGAGAAGGCCGGGAACGGGGCGGCGCGGGGCAGATCCGGCCGCCTGGGCACCGGATCTGGCCGGAGCGAGGCCGGACGGCGGCGAGGTCGCCGGAGCTCGAGGCGGTGGAGCTCCTACGGGGGAGAGAGAACCGGGTCAGGGGGAGAGAAGGAGAGGAAGAGAGCGACGGGGCGGCGACCTGGCGGGGCGGCGCAGGGCGGCGGGGAGGCGCTCCGGCGCAAGAGCCAAGGTGGCGCGAGGAGGGTCGGGGCGGTCGGCACGGTGGCGGGGTCAAGGCGCTGCGGGGCGACTTGGGGAGGAGGAGCGCTGGGTGCTCGGGCGGCGGCGCGCGGGCTCCCTCTGGGCCTAGATCTGGCCCGGGGCGGGCCGCGGATGGGCCACGGCGGGCCACGGCGGTGGGAGGACGCGTGAAGGTGCCTGGTTGGAGGAGGAAGGTGGCTGCGGCGGCGCTGACCACTCAGGCGGCGCCAAGTGGCGGAGGCTGGCTGGGCTGGCACGGATTTCGAGGAGGGGGCGGCGGCTGCAGGTAGAGGAAGGGCTAGGGGGTAGGTGGAGGCTAGGGGATGCCCAAAATGGACTAGGAGGTCCATATATAGCAGGGGGCTAGGGTTATAGGGGGGTTTTAGAGCGTTTCGGAGCCTCCTATCGCGATCGAACGACCGAGAGCATGGAGGGGGTTTGGATGGGTTTTGGGCCACTTTGGAGGGGTGTTGGGCTGCACAAAAGAAGGGGGTTTCGGGCTACACGGTTAACCGTTGGAGTATCAAACGGACTCCAAATGGCACGAAACTTGATAGGCGGTCTACCGGTGCTATACCAAGGCCGCTTGGCAAACCTCGGGTCATTCCAAGAAAGTTTAACACCCGCACATGAAAAGAGGCAAAAGGGGGGCGCCGGAGGACATAGGAGTGCTGGATTGCAAAACGGACAACGGGGAAACTGCTCGGATGCATGAGACGAACACGTATGCAAAATGAGATGCAGATGATGACATGGCAATATGCAACACGCAAGCAAATGACATGGCAACAACGACGAATAACTGGCAGACACCTGGCGCATCGAATCCGGGGCGTTACAGTTCTATCCTTGTAATGTCATTTTATTTTGTTTTGCTTGCTATTTGAATAATATGCCAATATCTAAAATTCTTAAATGTTAGGGAGTCTTCACATAGTTGCACAATTATTCGACTACTCGGTGATCTTCACTTATATCTTTTGGAGTAGTTTGTCGTTTGCTCTAGCGCTTCACTTATATCTTTTTAGAGCATGACGGTGGTTTTATTTTGAAGAAATTGATGAACTCTCATGCTTCACTTATATTATTTTGAGAGTCTTAAACAGCATGGTAATTTTCTTTGGTTATGAATTTAGACCTAATATGATGGGATTCAAGAGGGATATAATAAAAACTTTCATATAAAGTGCATTGAATACTATGAGAAGTTTGATTCCTGATGATTGTTTTGAGATATAAAGATGGTGATATTAGAGTCATGCTAGTGAGTAATTGTGGATTGTAGAAATACTTGTGTTAAAGTTTGTGATTCCCATAGCATGCACTTATGGTGAACAGTTATTTGATGAAGTTGAAGCATGATTTATTTATTGAATGTCATCCTTTGTGTGGAGGTCGGGATCACGCGATGGTTAACTCCTACCAACCCTTACCCTAGAAGCATGCGTGTAGTACTTTGTTTTGATGACAAATAAATTTTTGCAATAAGTATGTGAGTTATTTATGACTAATGTTGAGTCCATGGATTATACACACTCTCACCCTTCCACCATTGCTAGCCTCTCTAGTATCATGCAACTTTCACCGATACCTTACACCCACCATATACCTTCCAAAGCAGCGACCATACCTACCTAATATGGCATTTCCATATCCATTCCGAGATATATTGCCATGCAACTTTCCACTATTCCGTTTATTATGACACGCTTCATCATTGTCATATTGCTTTGCATGATCATGTAGTTGACATCGTATTTGTGGCAAAGCCACCGTTCATAATTCTTTCATACATGTCACTCTTGATTCATTGCACATCCCGGTACACCGCCGGAGGCATTCATATAGTCATATTTTGTTCTAAGTATCGAGTTGTAATTCTTGAGTTGTAAGTAAATAAAAGTGTGACGATCTTCATTATTAGAGCATTGTCCCATGTGAGAAAAGGATGATGGAGACTATGATTCCCCCACAAGTCGGGATGAGACTCCGGACGAAAAAAAAGAGGCCAAAGAAAAAGACGGAAGGCCCAAAAAACAAAAAAGAAACAAAAAAATGAGAGAAAAGGAGAGAAGGGGCAATGCTACTATCCTCTTACCACACTTGTGCTTCAAAGTAGCACCATGATCTTCATGATAAAGAGTCTCCTATTTTGTCACTCTCATATACTAGTGGGAAATTTTCATTATAGAACTTGGCTTGTATATTTCAATGATGGGCTTCCTCAAATTGCCCTAGGTCTTCGTGAGCAAGCGAGTTAGATGCACACCCACTTAGTTTCTTTTTGAGCTTTCATACACTTATAGCTCTAGTGCATCTGTTGCATGGCAATTCCTACTCACTCACATTGATATCTATTGATGGGCATCTCCGTAGCCCATTGATACGCCTAGTCGATGCGAGACTATATCCTTCTTGTCTTCTCCACAACTACCATATTCTATTCCACCTATAGTGCTATGTCCATGGCTCACGCTCATGTATTGCGTGAAAGTTGAAAAAGTTTGAGAATACTAAAGTACGAAACAATTGCTTGGCTGAAACCGGGGTTGTGCATGATTTGAATATTTTGTGTGATGAAGATGGAGCATAGCCAGACTATATGATTTTGTAGGGATAGCTTTCTTTGGCCATGTTATTTTGAGAAGACATGATTGCTTTATTAGAATGCTTGAAGTACTATCGTTCTTATGTCAATATTAAACTTTTGTTTTGAATCTTATGGATCTGAATATTGTTTCCACAGTAGAGAAGATTACATTGATAAATATGTCAGGTAGCATTCCACATGAAAAATTCAGTTTTTATAATTTACCTACTCGAGGATGAGCAGGAGTTAAGCTTGCGGCTGCTTGATACGTCTCCAACGTATCTATAATTTTTTATTGTTCCGTGCTATTATATTATCCATCTTGGATGTTTTATATGCATTTATGAGCTATTTTATATGACTTTTGAGACTAACCTATTAACCTAGAGCCCAGTGCCAGTTTCTGTTTTTCCTTGTTTTTGAGTTTTGCAGAAAAGGAATACCAAGCGGAGTCCAAATGACCTAAAAATTTACGGTGATTTTTTATGGACCAGAAGAAGCCCCCGAAGCAAAAGAGGTGGGCTAGAAGAGTCCCGAGGCCACCACAAGGATGGAGGGTGCGGCCCCCTGTCTTGTCGTTCACTCGTGGACCCCCTGACTTGTTCTCGACGCCAAAAATTCCTATAAATACAGAAACCCCCATAAATAAACCTAGATTGGGAGTTCCACCGCCGTAAGCCTCTATAGCCACGAAAAAATTCTCGGGACCCTGTTCCAGCACCCTGCCGGAGGGGAAATCCATCACCGGTGGCCATCTTCATCATCCCGCCGCTCTCCATGACGAGGAGGGAGTAGTTCACCCTCGGGGCTGAGGGTATGTACCAGTAGTTGTGTGTTTGATCTCTCTCTCTCTCTCTCTCTCTCTCTCTCTCTCTCTTGTAAAGTATTTGGCATGATCTTGATGTACCCCGAGCTTTGCTATTATAGTTGGATCTTATGATGTTCTTCCCCCTCTACCTTCTTGTGATTAATTGAGTCTTTCTCTTTGAGGTTTTGTTATGTTGGATTGAGTATTGGATTTGAGAACACTTGACGTCGTATGTCTTGCGATGGGATATCTGTGGTGACAATGGGATGTTCTATTGATTCACTTGATGTATGTTTTGGCACTCAACTCACGGATTCCCGAGGTGACATTGGGGTAATCTATGCATAGGGGTTGATGCATGTTTTCATCCTACATTCTCCGATAGAAACTTTGGAGTGATTCTTTGTTGCATGTTGAGGGATTGTTATATGATCTAATTATTTATCATTGTTGAGAGAACTTGCACTAGTGAAAGTATGAACCCTAGGCCTTGTTTTCAAGCATTGCAATACCGTTTTCGCTCACTTTTGTTACTTCCTACCTTGCTATTTTTAAGTTTTCAGATTACAAAAACCTATATCTACCATCCATATTGCACTTGTATCACCATCACTTCGTTGAACTACTGCACCTATACAATTTACCATTGTATTGGGTGTGTTGTGGACACAAGAGACTCTTTGTTATTTGGTTGCAGGGTTGTTTGAGAGAGACCATCTTCATCCTACGCCTCCCACAGATTGATAAACCTTAGGTCATCCACTTGATGGAAATTTTCTACTGTCCCGCAAAACTCTGCGCTTGGAGGCCCGACACGAGTCTACAAGAAGAAGGTTGCATAGTAGACATCAGACACTGTGAAACAGGTGCTTGGGCGCGATTAATGGAGACGTTGGGAAGGAGGTGCACAGCGGATAGAGGTCAAAGGGCTCTCCTCCCGATGAGCACGCGCAGGGGTCTGATTGCACGCCTCCCATACTCAAATAGCTACCCCGCACGACACCTCCTAGCCAATAAAAAGGGGACGGGTGGCAGCACGTAACTGTTAAGTAGAACACCCACGGTTTCAATAATACTTGTGTTTCTGATTTGTAACGTGAAAGCACTTGTTCCAAAATGACTTTGTTGATTGTTAATGTGTGAATGTTTGCAAATCAGACAGAAAAATTACCACAACATGTTGGTGCCATGTCATGACACCATGCCAAGTTTCATGATTTTCAGGCGAGTTTTGGATTTACGGGAATTTGAAAACCAAGCTTCTCGATGTTTCCGGCCAAGCCAAGACGCCCAGATATTTGAATTCCATGCGCACTTCTTCCATGGGACCTAGAAGTTCGCTCAAGTACACATAAATGATTTTCCAACTAACTTTTGCGCACTGGAGCAGGCGCTTGTACTTCGAATTTGAATCATGTGCATTAAATGCCTGGAAAATGAATTAATGTATAAAAAGGCCAAACGAACCCGGAATAATTCCAAAATTTAGCACGAAACTCCTATTTGGTCTAAGCTGCCTATGTAAAAATGTGACGCCCCCAATTCAATTGTACACTAATCATACACGCAAACGTGTACGATCAAGACCAGGGACTCACGAGAAGATATCACAACACAACTCTAAAAGTAAAATAAGTCATAAAAGCATCATATTACAAGCCAGGGGTCTCGGGGGCTCGAATACAAGTGCTCGAACATAAAAGAGTCAGCGGAAGCAACAATATCTGAGTAGAGACATAAGTTAAACAAGTTGCCATAAGATGGCTAGCACAAACTGGGATACAGATCGAAAGAGGCGCATGCCTCCTGCCTGGGATCTTCCTAAACTACTCCTGGTCGTCGGCGTCCTGAACGTAGTAGTAGGATCCCTCGGTGTAGTAGGGGTCGTCGTCCATGGTGGCTTCTAGCTCCTAGGCTCCAGCATCTGGTTGCGACATCCGAGAAGAAGAGGAAAGGGGGAAAGAGGGAGCAAAGCAACCATGAGTACTCATCCAAAGTACTCGCAAGCAAGGATCTACACTACATATGCATGGGTATATGTGTAAAGGGGCAATATCGGTGGACTGAACTGCAGAATGCCAGAATAAGAGGGGGTAGCTAGTCCTATCAAAGACTACGCTTCTGACAGCCTCCATATTGCAGCATGTAGAAGAGAGTAGCTGCTAAGTTCACCAAGTATCATTGCATAGCATAAACCTACCCGGCGATCCTATCCTCATCGCCCCGAGGGAGAGCGATCACCGGGTTGTATCTGGCACTTGAAAGGGTGTGTTTTATTAAGTATCCGGTTCTAGTTGTTATAAGGTCGAAGTACAACTCCGTGTCGTCATGTTACCATGGACACAACTATTCGAATAGATTAACTTCCCTGCAGGGGTGCACCACATTACCCGACATGCTCGATCCCTCTAGCCGGGCACACTTTCCTGGGTCATGTTCGGCCTCGGGAGATCGACATGTCGCGGCCCTACCTAGGCCTAACAGAGAGGTCAGCATGCCGGTCTAACTCCTATGCGCTCAGGGGTCTAGGCCCATCGCCCATTGCACACTTGCACGTTGCGTACGCGGCCAGAAGCAAACCTAGCCTCCCTAATAAAAGAGCAGGCATTCCAGTCCAATCCGGAGTGCGCCGCTCAGTCGCTGACGTCTAGAAGGCTTCGCCTGATACCACGATGCCGGTTGCCCATATCTTGTCCCACATGACGGTTAGTGCTTATAAGGTCAACGACCCAACTCAGATCAAATACCAAGATCTCGTTAAGCGTGTTAGCTGATATAACCGCGGACGCCGACCAGGGCCATGCTCACCTGTCTCCTAGGTGGTCACAACCTGCCATGTCGCTCCGCCACAAAGTAACACTCGGGAGCCGTCGGGAACCCAGGTCCACCACTACCTCGATGGAAGCACCTGTCCTTTCAGCCCCCATATCCAAATCACTTGCGGGTACTCTACGAGCCGACCTGACTTTAGTCACCATCTGTATAGTGCGTATGTATGTATGTATGTTTGTATGTGTGTATGTATGTATGTATGTATGTATGTATGTATGTATATACCCGTTATCACCTCCTGAGTGATCACGGCCCGATAGTATAGCATGGCAGATGGACAAGAATGTAGGGTCACTGATGATAAACTAGCATTCTATACTAAGCATTTAGGATTGCAGGTAAGGTATCAACAGTTGTAGCAACAATGGCAGGCTATGCAACAGATAGGATTAACCGAAAGCGGTAACATGCTGCACTAATCTAATGCAACACTACAAAAAAATACACTTCCGTGATGATACGTGGTTTTCATAGTAGGTCGCGTTTTTTGTCATGCATGTACATCCATGACGATTTTATGACAGAATCAAGATAGTCATACCTGTGCTGTCGTAGAAGTGTTCCATGACATTATCAAAATTATCATCACGGAAGTATCCACTTCCATGATGACAAATCGCGCGTCACAGAAGTGCTTTCGTCAAGGGTGACCGACACGTGGCATCCACCGTAATGGAATGCTGTTAAGCTATCGGGTCGGGTTTTGGATCCGATAACCCGTTGACAGCCCCGGCCAATGGGGATTTTCCACGTGTAAAATCATCATTGGCTGGAGGAGACACATGTCAGGTCCGCATTGGCACAGGTGTCACTCATCCAATGGGCGAGATGCGCCTATGATATGTTGACACGTGGACCGGCCCATCAAGTTTAAATGGGCCAGCCCAACTAAAGGCCCACAAGATTTTGCGGACCATAATGGGCCGGCCCAGCTAAAGGCCCATGAGATTTTGCGGACCATAATGGGTTGGCCCAGCTAAAGGCCCACAAGATTTTGCGGGCCATAACAGGCCGGCCCAGGTAAGGCCTACAAGATTTTTGTGTGCCATAATGGGCCAGCCCAGGTAAAGACCCACAAGATTCTTGCGGATCATAATGGGACGGCGCAGCTAAAGGCCCACAAGATTTCGTCGACATTAATGGTCCGGCCCAGCTATAGGCCCACAAGATTTTGAGGACCCTAGTAGGCCGGCCCATTAACTAGCTGCCATGTTTTGTGCCAAATGCTGGCCCATATTTGATCCGGTCCATTAATGGCCTGCCACGTTCCGGGCCTAATGATGGCGCATATGAGATCCGGCCCGTTAAAAGCCTACCATGTTCTGGGCCAAATTACGACCCGGATCATGTCCGGCCCTTTAAGAGGCTTTGGGCTAAATTATGTCCCATATCAGATTCGGCCCGTCAACTGGACGCTATGCTTTTGGGCCCACTTGCTAAAGGCCCATTTAGTAATTCGGCCTGATATTTGTTTCGGCCTATTAAGGGCCCATTTAACATTTCGGCCATATATTAATTTGGGCATGTTAAAAGGCCATCATATAGTTGGGCCTAACTACGGCCCGGTTTGCATCCGGCCTGCTCGCAGTCGATATCTGATTGGGCCCAACAAGGACCTAGACAATTTTGGCCTGTTAAAAGCCCGTGATTTGATTCGCACAATCATGGGTCGGGGTCCATTTCGGGCTGCTGCCGACCCATGAGCTGTTCGGCACGTTTCAGGCCCAACCTACTTCTCAGCCTCCTAAAAGCCCATTGAGTTTTCTTGCGAAAAGAGGGTCGGGGATTACTCGGCCTATAAAAGGCCCGAATCTACTAGTGGGCTAGTTTACTTTTTGCCTTTTAACGGACAAATATGACGGGGCCCATGATGCGGATCATACATCGTGATTGCATGACGACCCGATTATGTACCGTAACTTTACATTTGCCCGGTTTACTGCGAAGACAGGATATATATACAGTAAAATAACTGCAGCATCGTGAATAAGAAAAAACCTAGACTATACAATAAAGAAATTACGGTATATTACATCCACTGGGCATCAAAGTTCGCCACTATGACAATAAAGCACAAGCAGACATCAGATTACATACATTGGGCATCAAAGATCGCCACTAGTGCAAATAAACACGCTGACAAAATAATATACAAAACCGACAGCACTTCAATAGAGTTCAAGAAAGGTTAGCCCTGCTGGGGAGCTGCAGTGCAAGCAGCTGAGCAAGATGATGAGATTGCGCTTGTTCAACACTTATATCTTCCTCACTCTAAAAGATAAACAAGCAGACAGATGACAGGTTTTGAACATAAAAGTATCAGTGCTGACAATTCATCACATTTCTTACTGACGAATAAAGTGACACAGTTTAAAATTGCACTAACACAATATGGTATTGTCCAGGTCAAGACATGGCAGGAAATGACATTGTGAAGGAGTTGGCAGCTTCACCACACCACTGGATTACAGATCAAGAACTCATAAGTATCAATGGTTAGTGTGCTGTCAATTTATCCCATTTCAGATTGGCAAATAAAGAGATGGTTTAAATAATAGTAGAATGATGTGACATTGTTCATAGTTAAGACATTGCAGAATATGACATTGTGCTGTAGTGGGTAGGTTCACCACACCACTTGATTACGGATGAAGAACAGAAGCATACATGCAGTGCAAAAGAAGATCACTTGCTTTGTACAGTTTAATTTACATGGTATGAAGAAGGAACTTGGTTGTACAACTGAAAACTTAAATTGAGAAGGACAAACTTTTGTTTATGAACTACATAATAAACTTTAAACATGCAATTTGATGCAAACACCAAAAATAAACAGCTGTTGCAGTCATGCCTAACCAAATATATACGACAAAGTTTGAAGGCTTGAGAAGGACAAACTTACATTATTGGTGAAGACAGGCTCTATAAAGGCCTTGTCCATGCTGATGGGGGGGGGGGGCAATTCAAGAAGTTTACCACAGAATCTTCTTCATAAGCATTGCCTTATTCTACATTTTGTTAAGAGTAAATATAGATGTGATAATATACGAAAAAATGAAGAATATTTAAGATAAGATGAAGGGTGATGCTACATAACCAAGTAGCTATAAATGTAAGTGCAACGATACAGGCAAAAGGTACAGCCAAGAGCAATGCACAACTAAACTTCTTCAGCACCAACCTTATGGTAAGAATAAATATAGATCTGATGTGTAGAAAATGGAGGGCAAAGGAAAATAAGCTGCAGAGTGATGGTACATGAACAACTACCCGTCATCATAAGTACACTGATAAAGGACAACATGTACTTACAAGAACAATGCAGAGCTAAAAAAATCATTGGCATTGGATATATGCTACACTAATGTAACCATTCATACAGATAAGATAATTTGGAGCGAACAATTGATAAGCAAGCTATCATGCATACTGTTGTCACATAATGAACCAGGTATGTATGCAAGTACAGTGATACAGGACAACAGGTACTAACAAGAGCAAAGCAGCGGGCAGCATATTTGCGATATCCTGTCATTCTTTTCAAACTGGAATTCTTCTTCGAGCAGATTTCCTGCAAAAAAGATTCGTAAGGCACATGTGTAAAAGTAGAAGTTCAAATTGTCATGTGATTTCATAGACAGTACCTCATCCTAGGAACGAGACCAGTGCATAACAAGGTTTTTCCATTCAATGTCTTCTAAATTTAGCACAGGAGACTTCACCAGAAATTCGTTTATAGACTTGCCATCAAAGTGTGATTTCCTCAGGTAACACCGATACTGCTGCAATGCTTCCTTGAAAAGCACAAGCAAGCTTTGCTCGTCATGACTAGCCAGATTGACCCTCACCTAGTTACAACAATGTAATGTAAATCATTGATGTGTTCAATCATCAGAAAACAAGAAAATAATAACCATGAATAATAGCACTTACATGTAAGTTGGACAGGAAGATGTGAAAATGGTGTTTGTCTTCACTATAATCTTCCCATGATGGGAATATATGCACGTAGTCCCTAACAACATTGAAAGCATTGTCTTTTAAACTGGGAAGAAATGGAACGGGGTTCCAATATGCAGGAATTGGCCGTCTCTACAGTTGGGACAGGTCTTCGGCCGGTGGACTTGCTGTACTTTTTGCCGGAGTGGGATTTTTCTGTGGTATGGCTGGTGCTATGGCAAATGAAATCGGTATACCTTTTGCTGGAGTACAGGTCCTGTGTGGTGGGGCTAGTGGTGTGGACAGTGAAGTATGGGTACAGTCTGCTAGAGTCGGTCCTACGTTTTGTGTCACTGGTTGTACAACCAATATAAGTGGGGTGTTGTCTGATTTCTCCGGCACCACCACGTTTTTCAAGGACTTTGCTTGTGCTCGTTAAGGTTCGGCAATCACCCTCTTCCTTTTTGATGTCTGATGCACAAGAACAACATTTGAGTGGAAAAATATGGTATGATGACATATGGAATATGTATTGATAATGGATGGGCATGGCATCTCGACATATATGGTGAGTAAACTAAGCAGATGGCGGTGCAACAAAGTAGAAGAAATGCAAGACAACGTATGCAATATACCCACAATCAATAAAACCTTGCCAAAATAGAACAAGCACCTTGATGGGTGAACAGGACAGGCCATCTGCCTTTGACTCCTCAAGGTTAGAATAGTCATTGGGATCATATTCTGAACAAGAATCAACAGGTGGGGAGCGTATGAGTTTCATTGCATCCAGAATGGCACTCAATGCCTTGGTGCCAATTTTGTAAGTCATTGCAGTGTTTAGCTTCAAGAGTGGACTGCTGCTAGTGAGACACAAAGCAGCTACACAGATCATAGTGTAGATATAACGGGGAAAACCGTAAGCATCAGAGTAAAATCAGCAAAGTGGAACTTGCTGGAATATATGTGCTAGTACTGTCGGTATGGCTAGAAAGGCTTCAGATACCAGTTCTCTTCAACTGAAGGTGTGGTACTGTTAATATCAGTGTAACTCTCAAAGGCGACATAGCTCCCCGCATTTCCTTGCTATTCTTATAGGATTCAAGTGGGCAGGTCACTACAAATCCTATTCCTATGTTTACAAAATCCTACGAATCAAAGAGGCTCAAAGTGTCCATCACAACCGACTGTATAGACCTCTACATTGCAAATGTCCCTGCTCATCTTCAGTACAAGGAACATACTGTAGTACTATCATACTCCCTCCATTCCAAAATAAAAGTCTTGGTGGAGATTTCCACTATGGATCACATATAGATGTATCCAGATACATTTTAGAGTGTAGATTCACTCATTTTGCTCCATATCTAGTCCATGGTGGAATCTATACAAAGACTTGTATTTAGGAACGGAGAGAGTACATATTAAAGAAGAACAGAAGAGGAACATGGTAAAGAAGAGCAAACCGATTTTGGATAATAAAATGTTGGTTGCGCAGTGCCCACACATGATGAACCAGAGCACATTAAGAATGCAACTCCCAGCTGTCTCTCGACCATTTCAGGCGGTTGGTGTGGCACCCTGGCTCAGAGTGACCGGTTTACCTTGCATTGCCAGCCCAGAGACCTTGTCTTCTAGCAACACACAATAACTTGGTACAGAAAACAACCGCTTTATTCATGCTAGCGGAGCATAGTTTATACTACAACATATAGCGAGGCCAAGCGGCACACATGGTGCGACTGAACAATATGTACATTATTTAGTGAACATAAAGGGGCCTCGATCATGACAACTACGCGGCAGCGGAACAACGTCGTAGCGGAACTCCATAGCATGGGGACACCGATGTGGACACGATCTAGATTCGAACAACATTTCTTTCCAACGAGACTTTCCTGAAATCTGGCAGGACAAGCCAGGTCAGTACATTGAATGTACTTGCAAGCTCACAACAAGCATAAACATAATGACAAACACTATCATGATGTTTAACCATTTAACAACAATGCAACAATATGTCCAACATGCTGTGAATATGCTCAACTGGTACTCGTCCCATGGAGTTACTTATCAGGTTCAACTTAAAGTGAAAATAACCGGTGTCATAATGCCATGCATCACTAACACATGCATCACATAACCATGAAAATAACTAAATCAACCACGCTCCCACGGAGCCATCATCAACTCAAGATACTTCTCTTGTTAAGATCAAACCTCACTTAAACCAGAATCATTTCTAGAAATCTCATCATTTTTCATCATGCAAGAATAATAATTAAACTAATTATTAACCTCCATGACCATATCATTTATTCATTACTCATAACTAAGTTCTTGTTAGCTTATTAACAAGATTTACTTCAAACTTTTTGTAAATCAAGCATTTTAACATGACAAGCATCTAACAGAATATAATTATCATATAAATAATTTAAATGCATGAATAATCATAAGTTCAAGTAGGAAAATCACAAAGATTGAAGTGGCACTATGAAAATGTTGCTGTTGCTTGCCTTAGTGTTGATGAGGTTCACAAATCTCCTGGTGATCCTCAAGACAAGCTTGCTCTTCTGAAAAAAAAAAACCACAAAAAGAAAACATCAAGAAACCTTCTGAAAATTACCAGAAAATCTAGACAGCAAGGAAAAATCCCATATTTTGGGAGCTGTTAGATTTTTGGACAAAGAACACAAAGCAAAAAAGAATCAATGCATTTGGACTTACAGATAAAAAGTTATTGTTGTTTGAAGTTTCCTGGATTTAAATGAATTTGAAATAAAACTAAACAAACTGGGGGGGTGACGTCGAAGGCATAAACGCCCAGGGCGCCGCCACTCATACCGCTTCACGCGCGTAATGAGTGGCTGACTAGCGGGCCCCACTAGTCAGGCCAAAAGGAGGGGAGAGGGAAACAAAGGGAGGCGGCGATTCGCTGGAGCACATGCCGGCGACGAGGGTTCTTGGGGTCAAATGAGAGGGGGGGTCGAAGGAGAAGAAGGTTGCGCGCCTGCCCGTACCCGTAGCATGGCTAGAGGTGACCGGATGGTGTCGGAATCATCCTCTCCAGCGGAGGCAGAGGGCGGAGGTTGCCGGAGACAAAGACGACGGCGGATCGGGGCGGCTCCAGGCGCTCCAGCGGGGTGGAACGGCCTCGCCGAAGAGTGGCGGAGGCCCTGGCAGGGTCGCCCTGGCCTGGGAGGGGCTGGAGCTGCAGGGACGATCTGAAGGGGATCGCCGGCGAGCTCGAGCTTCGGGATGGCAGCCCGCGGCCTGCCCGGCCGAGCTGCGGCTTCTACAAGTTTGTGTAGGGTGTGGGAGTAGTTGCGGGTGCTCCAAGAGGCTGGGGGTGGCGGCATTTATAGGCGGGCAGCGAGGAGGGTTCGGGCTCCGCCGGAGGACACCTGTCCACGGCGCCTGGCGACGACCGGCGCCAGAGAGAGGAGGAAGACGGCGGAGGTCACGCAGGAACTATTTGCAGGCACAGACGAACACATGAGCGAGGGGGAAAGCGACGAGCACAGTGCACCACACACTGTGTCGTTGGAGGGACCGTGCCCATGCTCACTGCGGCGAGCTCCGGCGTCGGCGAGCACCTGGGGGAGTTAAGGGGGTCGAGACGAGGATGGTGGCGAGGTGTGGCATGCTTGGGCCTGCTGGGTAGCAAGCACACACTCAACAGAGCGCTAGGCGGCACGCAGAGCGTGTGTTTTGCATGCCAGCACACCCGGACGAACGCGGTCACCGCGTGAACTGTGCCATCAGGCCACCCTAAGCGCTAACCATGATGTCTGGCGTGTAGTCCTTGTTAAATTGAAGTGTTACCATGGTTTGGCTTGGATCCAGGTGCAGTAGAAATGGATTTGTACTGCTGGCAAGTTTCTGGACAGTAACTTTGGAGATTTACTATGGTCAAACCACTAGGAGTTAAGGGCTGAGCTTTGGGAGTTTACTTACACTTACTAAGGTAAATAGGCACAAGAAAAACCAGCTACAATGGAGCTAGTAAAAAGGTAGTTGCTGTAGAAGCTGCCATTTCTGTCCAGAAATGAATTTATTTTCTGTAACCAAAATATTCCAAAGAGTGATGAAATATTTTTGCTCAGAAAGGTGCCCTAGGGTCCAAAGAATAATTGGGATTTTTCTCAGGATTTGTGGACCAAGAAAAATTAGGGTTGCTTTGGAGCACAAAGGGCTAACTAGGGTTTTGGAGGGCAAAATGAGTATTTTTCATTTAAGAAAAATATTCCAAGCAATATTTTGAGATGATCCTGAGGTGGAATGATGGTTTCGAGGAGGAGAGGGAGCACTTGGGTGAAAATCAAGGGGTACCCAAGTGGTTAAGTCCAAATGAAATTATTCAAAAAATCCAAATTCAAAACCAACTCAACTAAAAACCACACAAAGAGAAGAGGGCAAAAACCAGACTGTCACAAACCTCCCCCACTTAGAATGAATCTCGTCCTCGAGATTCGGTGCTTGGTAAAACCATTCCGGATAACATGCCATAAGAAATTCTTCTGATTCCCATGTTGATTCTGACTCGGTATGATGCTTCCATTGGACTTCGTAAAACTTTCGTGCTTTACTGCGAGTGACTCTTTCCATTTGATGCAAAATTTTCACCGGCCTCACTTCATAGGTTACGTCCTTTGCCAGCTCTATCTCTGTCAAATCGGTCTTTTTCTCGGGCGGTGATATGCACCATCGCAATTGTGAAATGTGGAACACGTTGTGCACGTCTGACAATTCAGGGGGCAACTCCAACTGATATGCCACAGCACCCACTCGTGTCATAACGGGAAATGGACCAATAAATCTGGGTGCCAATTTTCTACGGGTTTGAAACCTCTTGATACCTTTCATAGGCGTGACTGGAAGATAGACATGTTCTCCGGGTTCAAAGCTATCTGTCGGTGTTTTGCATTGTTATAACTTTTCTGTCGCAATTTGGCCAATTGCAATCTATCTCGGATCTCCTTGACTTGTTTTTCGGCTTCCAGCATGAGATCTGTTTCGAAAATATGGCTACCTCCGGTTTGAGACCAATTTAAGGGAGTGCAACACTTACGGCCATACAAAGCTTCACATGGTGACATCTTTAAATTGGTCTGGAAGCTATTGTTATACGAGAACTCGGCGTACGGCAAGCAATCTTCCCATTTTGGGCCTTGGGCTATTGCACAGGCTCGGAGCATATCTTCGAGTATTTGATTTACCCGTTCTGTCTGTCCATCCCTCTGAGGATGATAAGCGGTACTGTATTTCAATTCTGTTCCTAGGGCTTGATGGAGACGGGACCAAAAAGCGGAGGTGAAAAGTGAACCTCGGTCAGAAGTGATGGTTCGGGGAACTCCATGCAGACTAACTATTCTGGATACATACAGTTGTGCAAGCTCATCTGCTCGGTATGAGGTTCTGATTGGAAGGAAGTGGGCTACCTTGGTTAATGTATCCACTATGACCCAGATTGCATCATTGCCTCGTCGGGTCTTAGGTAGTCATGTGATGAAGTCCATACAGACATCATCCCATTTCCATTGTGACACGGGCAGCGGTTGGAGAAGTTCGGCTGGCTTCTGATGTTCTGCCTTTACTTTGTTGCAAATGTTACAACAGGCCACGAAATAAGCAATGTCTTTCTTCATTCCATCCCACCAGAATATTTGTCGAAGGTCTTCGTACATTTCTGTACCTCCAGGGTGAATTGGATACGAGGATTCGTGGGCTTCTGACAGGATCTTCTGCTTCAAATCTGCTTGATTTGGCACACAAATCCTTCCCCTGAATTGTAGGGTACCGCACTGATCCTTCGAGAAATCGGAAAGCTTGGCATGTTTCTGCAGATCGGCATCGCCTGGCTGGGCTTTGTGGATTTCTTCCTCAAGAGTAGGGGTAACTTTCAGAATATTGGCAAGGCCAACCTCAACTATGACCAGGTTGAGCTGAGCAATCTCTTCTTTAAGTTCGGGAGGCAAAGATTCCAATATGACATTTAAACTGATGGGCTTTCGACTGAGTGCATCGACAACCACGTTGGCCTTACCCGGATGGTAATTTATTCCAAGGTCATAATCCTTGACCAACTCAAGCCATCTTCGTTGACGGAGATTTAAATCCGACTGAGTAAATATATATTTGAGGCTTTTGTGATCGGTAAAAATTTGGCACCTTTTTCCGATGAGGTAGTGTCTCCAAATTTTTAAAGCATGAACTACCACGGCCATTTCCAAATCATGAGTGGGGTAATTCCCTTCGTGGGGTCATAGCTGCCATGAGGCATAAGCTACTACCTTGCCATCTTGCATAAGTATGCATCCCAGTCCTTGCCTGGAAGCGTCGTAGTACACGTCAAAGCTGTCGTGGTTCTAAGTCTGACAGTAGAGTGGAGGGTAGGTATGGAGAGGCAAGGTCCTAGCTATGGAGAGGTTGTAAACACAAGGGATGTACGAGTTCAGGCCCTTCTCGGAGGAAGTAAAAGCCCTACGTCTCGGAGCCCGGAGGCGGTCGAGTGGATTGTATGTATATGAGTTACAGGGTGCCGAACCCTTCTGCCTGTGGAGGGGGTGGCTTATATAGAGTGCGCCAGGACCCCAGCCAGCCCACGTAATGAAGGGTTTAAGGGACATTAAGTCCAAGGCGTTACTGGTAACGTCCCACATAAAGTGTCTTAACTACCATAAAGTCTACTTAACTACAGGCCGTTGCAGTGCAGAGTGCCTTTTGACCTCCTGGTAGTCGAGTGAGTCTTCATGGTCGAGTCCTTCAAGTCAGTCGAGTGAGTCCCTCGTTAGTCGACTGGAAGGTGACCTCTTCTAAGGGTGTCCTTGGGCAGGGTATTTAGATCAGGTCTGTGACCCTACCCTAGGTACATGACTCCATCATTAGCCCCCGAATGGATTGAGGCTTCGAGTGAGGAAGGAGCTGATGTTGTTTCCGATTAACCTTTGCACACTGGTCGTGCGTTGTTCTGGACCAAAGAATCTCTTCGTTGATAGTGAGCAACCTGTCTTCAGTTGACTCGATCCATTCTTTTCTTTCGTCGAGTGATCTTTCGGGCTTCGACGATTTCCGAGCGATGGATCGAAGGAAATCCCGCGCGTGACAGATCGATCTGCCGTTCGCGGATTCCGCGGGATGCGAAATTTGGGGAAACGCGCGAAGCGGAGCGGACCGCGGCATTCGGATGGGACGGGACATAGACGCCTCGATCCCTGCGCCGCTTTCTTCGCCACGTATCCCGCCTGCATAACTGTTCCAGGATATGATTAGATCGACCGGGCCCACCTGTCATCCACTCGGAAGGGACCTTATAAATGCGCCCGGCGAGGGTTTTTTGAATAGTGCCTTAGCATTCTCTTTCTCTGCTCCCTTCGTCTCCGCCCAACGCGCTCGCTCTCGCCTCCGCACAACTTCTCCTCGCGCGTCTCACCGGCAACCATGGCCAAGGAGAAGACGGCGGCGCTGGAACGCGCGAAGAAGGCGTCGGCGACGGAGAAGGCGAAGGGGAGATCCACCAGCCGCGGCGGGTCTTCGTCTAGATCCCGCCTGCCGAAAGGCTGGGTCCAGGGAGATTGGATCCAGTCGACCATCACAAAGAAGGACCTCCTCGACATGGCCAACGAGGGCCTGATCCCTCATGGAGCTGCAAGGCTTCCGGGGAAAGAATGGCAGCCCCAGCCGAAGGAGGGTGAGTGCGTGCTTCTGGCTACCCATGTCGACCGCGGATTTTCTTTGCCGCCGAGTATTTTCTTCCGTGGTTTCTTGAACTTCTTTGGAGCGCAACTCCACCACTTTACCCCAAATTCTATCGCCTATCTTGCCGCGTTCGTGTCCATGTGTGAGGGTTTTCTGGGCTGTCGACCGCACTGGGGCTTGTTCAAGCATATATTCACGTGTCGCTCTCAGACCGTGAAGAAGGCGAGCCCAGGCGACGAAAGAACCCGAGTTGTCCAAATGTGTGGGGGCCTGGGGATCCAGGTGAGGAATAAGAGCGCCTTCCCAGCCATGACTTTTCCCGAGTCAGTCAGAGGCTGGCAGTCGACCTGGTTCTACTGCCAGGATCAGTCGACGCCGGGGCAGTCGAGTGGACTCCCTCAGTTTACCATGGACCGAGTGAACAAGCCCTCCTCTCTGAAGTTGATTCCGGAGGAGAAAGCTGACATGAAGATGTTGATGGAGCGCGTAGTACTGTTGGTTCGGGAGGGAGTGACGGGCATGGATCTCCTGGAGGTTTTCCTTAGGCGTCGTATCCAGCCCCTTCAGTTCCGGAGCCATTGCATGTGGTTGTACTGTGGGACTGAGGACGAGACTCGGGTCCATCCAGAAGCAGTCAACGATGTCACTCTGGAAAGGTGGATGGCCGCCATTACCGGAAACAAGGATAACCCACGTGGAGCCAGAAGGATTCCTCCACTCGACCACCACAGTGATCCAAACAAGGTATGCCTGCTCTGCTCCCCACTGTGTTCTTGTCATATTCATTTCTGTTTATTCTGCCAATCGGTCGATTGATCTTTGACTTGATGTCTATCAGGCCCTCACCAAGCTGTACTCGATGCCCAATGGAGCACAGGCTCCGACTGAGGAGGGTGAAGCGAGTGGGGGCGAGAGCCAGGAGGAGGAGTGGGACTCGGACGCTGCCGAGGACGATGATGACGATGACGATGATGACGGTGATGAAGATGATGCTGAAGACGAGGAAGAAGAGGAGGAGGAGGTCGTACCACCGCGCTCGGAAAGGCGGTCGAAGCTTGTCCACGACCCTGCGACTGAACATGGCAAGGGGGTTGCGACCGTTGCTCAGTCGACCAAGCACCCTCGGACCACCTCTCCGGCGCCGACTGAAAAGGCGTTGAAGCAGCCCAGGGTGGCTCCGTCAAAGCCGACCAAACTCCTGCCGAAGATGAAGGTGTCCATCCCCACCATATCAGGGTAATCGTGCTGCTTAAGTCTTCTTATTTTGTACGAACTTTATCTCTGGCTGGCGCTGGGGTTAGTCGACTGATTCTTTGGAGTTGCAGTGCTGCTACTTCCGAGACCTCAGCCCGGGCTGATGACCATGAGATGGAGGACGCAGCAACCTCAAAACCAGGTACTATACTCTTAACGCCGTTTTTAGTCGACTGACTTATGATCTATAATCCCGATTCTTCTCTGTAGCTCCACCCAATGTTGTTATCACTCTCCCAGATGATGATGAAGATGAGGAACCGCTGAAGCACAGAAGGAGTAGGAAAACATCTGCCAGCAGGGTGCCCCAGGATGTGACGGCGCCTAAGACTCTGGTTGCGGAGGAGGAGAACACCACTCGACACACTGTGTCCTTCGCAGATCCACTGACGAGTGCTCAGCAGCCCTCCCTCTTCACGACGCACCACGTCCCAGAGGACCAAGCTGGCGCCGCGAAGGAGGCGATACGCCAGGCAGGGATCATGATGGAGCAGTTAAGGACCATCCGGGATGCGAGCCAGGCAGCTTACGACGCCAGTTCCGCCCTTCAAAGCAATGTTCAGGTCAGTCGACCATCGTCTATTCTGTTAGGATATGCTATCAAAAACTTTTCTTTCCAACATCTACGGTAGTCACCCACTGGATGTGTCGATTTAGACTCCGTGTTAGCGGGGGCACGCTGAGTGCACCCGCTGGGTGTAGTCCCCAAGGCTAAGGTCGACTGCTGGCAGTCGGCCTTAGGCTTTATAATTTCAGTCTTTCCGTCATTCGACTATGGCGAATGGATTTCGAAAGCCGGTCGACTGGTCGACTCTATCTTCGATAGGATTAGTGGGGGCACGCTGAGTGCACCCACTGGGTGTAGTCCCCGAGACTACGGTCGAATGCTTGTATTCGGCTGTAGTCTTAGAAATGTGTGATTTTTCCTTTTTCACTCGGAAGTGAATTATATTTGACATTTAGTCGATTGGTTCTTTGCAGAACTCCTGTGATCTTGTGGCTCGCTACTCTGAGCTGGAAAACAAGCACATTCAGCTCGAGCTGAATTTGAAGCTGGTTCAGGAGAATCTGACGAAGGCAAAGGAGGAGACCGAAGGTATGTTTGGTGAGACCTTGACGACTGCTTTTTCCCTTCGTTTGTTTCAAAATCTGATCTTGCTATAACTTGCAGGTAAGGTAAGGGAGGCCCAACAGAAAAAAGACCTTGAATTAGCTGAGAAGATCAAGCTTGCTGACGAGAAGTTAGCTTCAGTCACCAAGCTTGAACAAGACAATACCAATCTTAAAGCTGCTCTTGGGATCGCCAACAAGGAAGTCAGTCGACTGAAAACTGATAAAGCTGCCCTGACCGACCAAGTCAGTAAGTTGACTGGGAAGAAAAATGATCTAGAGTCCTTCCTGAGTGGTCTTGCCAAGAAGCTGTTCCTTATGCTTGAAGGTAAACCTCTATGCTCGGTAATCATTTCCAATCGTGTTTTTTCCATTCGACCATCGCCTTGACTCGGTGATCGTCCTTGCAGAATTTTGTCAAAACTTTGAAGAAGAAACTAGCCGGCTGGAACCAAACCTCGACCCCGTCAATTCTCCGGTGAACGACGAAGTTGCCATGAATGTTTTCCGACTGGAGTCCCATGTTGCAGCTGTCGTGGACTATCTTGCAAGGCTGAAGGTCGCCACATCTCGCATCGACTCGACGCTCTGGCCCGGGGAGACACTTCAGAATGACCTCGAGTCGCTGATGGCTCGCTTGAACACGATCCCTGGTCGAGTGCAGGAGTGGAAAAAGTCCTCGGCTCGGTGCGGTGCAGATGTTGCTCTGTGTCTGGCCCGAGTTCACTGCAAAGATGCGCGAGAAGAGAAGCTGGCAGCCCTCCGGGTGGCCAACACCAAGAAACACGACTTCAGGTCCTTTATGGAAACTTTCCTTGCGGCTGCCACTCGGATCGCGGATGGAATTGATCTTGATGAGTTTGTTGCACCTTCCAGCCCTCCACAGGAGGGGTAAAAAACTTCTTCTAAGCTCGACGCTTTAAATTTGCCTCGGTATGCCGAGTGGAGTTGTAACCGATAAACTTTAACAGGTCTAGTGCCCGAGCACTTTCGGTTCCTTTCGGTATCGATCCCAACTTGAACTTGGTGTTTGAATAAGATTGCTTTTGGCTCGAAAATGTCTTTGCAAGCCCAAAGCAAGACGCTTACTGCAGTCGACTTATTCATTAGTCCACTTAGGCAAGCACTGGGCTGCAGCTAAGCCCCCGAGTGAGAGGTTTGCTCTTCACTCGGTAGGATTTTGATAACTTAGGCGAGCACAGGGCTGCAGCTAAGCCCCCGAGTGAGAGGTTTGCTCTTCACTCGGTAGGATTTTATATCTTAGGCGAGCACTGGGCTGCAGCTAAGCCCCCGAGTGAGAGGTTTGCTCTTCACTCGGTGGGATTTTGATAACTTAGGCGAGTACTTAGACTGCAGCTAAGCCTCTGAGTGGAAGTCTGGCTTACCACTCGGTAGGATTTTCATAACTTAGGCGAGTACTTGGACTGCAGCTAAGCCTCCGAGTGGGAGGTTTGCTCTTCACTCGGTAGGATTTTTATATCTTAGGCGAGCACTGGGCTGCAGCTAAGCCCCCGAGTGAGAGGTTTGCTCTTCACTCGGTAGGATTTTTATATCTTAGGCGAGCACTGGGCTGCAGCTAAGCCCCCGAGTGAGAGGTTTGCTCTTCACTCGGTGGGATTTTGATAACTTAGGCGAGTACTTAGACTGCAGCTAAGCCTCCGAGTGGAAGTCTGGCTTACCACTCGGTAGGATTTTCATAACTTAGGCGAGTACTTGGACTGCAGCTAAGCCTTCGAGTGGGAGGTTTGCTCTTCACTCGGTAGGATTTTTATATCTTAGGCGAGTACTTGGACTGCAGCTAAGCCCCCGAGTGGAAGTCTGGCTTACCACTCGGTAGGATTTTCATAACTTAGGCGAGTACTTGGACTGCAGCTAAGCCTCCGAGTGGGAGGTTTGCTCTTCACTCGGTAGGATTTTTATATCTTAGGCGAGCACTGGGCTGCAGCTAAGCCCCCGAGTGAGAGGTTTGCTCTTCACTCGGTGGGATTTTGATAACTTAGGCGAAACGGATTCGCAGCTAAGCCTCCGAGTGGGAGTCTGGCTCACCACTCGGTAGGATTTTTTACAAACTTAGGCGGAACAGATTCGCGGCTAAGTCACCCACTGAGGGGGGATTTTATTGGACAAAATAAAAAGTGACAAAAATTATGGAGGAACTATGACACTATTATTTTGAGGTCCATGAACTACAGAAGTACTTTATTGCAACTCATCCGAGTGATAAAACTTAAGTGTAAAATGGGCAGAGTAGTTCCGCGTTCCAAGCTCGGGGCTCGTCGATATTATGCTCGACGTTGTAAAGACGGTACGCCCCGTTGTGAAGAACTTTGGTGACGATGAAGGGCCCTTCCCAAGAAGGAGCAAGCTTGTGTTGTTTCTTCTGATCCACTCGGAGAACTAAATCTCCTTCTTGGAAGGCTCGACCTCTCACATTTCTGGCGTGGAAACGACGCAAATCTTGTTGGTAGATGGTCGACCGGATCAGAGCCATCTCCCTTTCTTCCTCTAAAAGGTCGACTGCGTCCTGCCGCGCTTGTTCAGCTTCCGCTTCGTTGTAGATTTCAACTCGAGGAGCATTGTGGAGAAGATCACTCGGCAAGACTGCTTCAGCTCCGTAGACCAAGAAGAATGGAGTTCTTCCGGTCGACCGATTAGGTGTGGTCCGCAGTCCCCAAAGCACTGATGGAAGTTCGTCGACCCAAGCTCCAGCTGCATGCTTGAGATCACGCATCAGTCGGGGTTTCAATCCCTTGAGAATCAGGCCATTGGCTCGCTTCGCTTGTCCATTCGACTGCGGATGGGCGACTGAAGCATAGTCGACTCGTGTGCCTTGAGAGTTACAGAAATATCTGAATTCCTCCGAGTCAAAGTTCGACCCATTATCCGTAATGATGCTGTGAGGGACTCCATATCTGAATATTAGTTCCCTGATGAAGCTAACAGCAGTACCGGCGTCAAGGTTCTTGATTGGTTTAGCCTCAATCCACTTGGTGAACTTGTCGACTGCCACCAGCACATGCGTGAAGCCACTTCACCCTGTTCTCAAAGGACCGACCATGTCCAACCCCCATACTGCGAAAGGCCAGACGAGTGGAATGGTCTTCAGGGCTGATGCAGGCTTGTGCGACATATTCGAGTAAAACTGACATCCCTCGCACTTATCTACTATCTCCTTTGCCATCTCATTCGCCTTTGGCCAGTAAAATCCAGCTCGGTATGCTTTGGCCACGATAGTCCGAGAGGACGCATGATGACCGCAGGTCCCCAAGTGAATATCATTAAGGATGATTCGACCTTCTTCTGGCGTTATGCACTTCTGACCAACTCCAGTCGCGCTTTCTCTGTATAACTGTCCTTTGATTACGGTAAAGGCCTTAGATCGACGGACGATCTGTCGAGCCTCTTCCTCATCCTCCGGGAGCTCTTTTCTCAGGATATATGCGATATATGGAACTGTCCAATCGGGAATGACCACCAAGATCTCCATAACCAAGTCGACTACTGCTGGGACTTCAACCTCAGTCGGATCTGTGGCACTCTTGGGCTGTGGAGCTTCTTCGGTGAAAGGATCTTCTTTGACTGATGGAGTGTGTATATGCTCCAAGAACACACCACTCGGAATGGCTTCTCTCTTGGAACCTATCTTTGCTAGATCATCAGCTGCTTGATTTTTCAGTCCGGGTATATGATGGAGCTCCAACCCCTCGAACTTCTTTTCCAGCTTCCTCACTGCACTGCAGTATCCAGTCATGGCTGGGCTTCTCACATCCCACTCCTTCATCACTTGGTTGACCACTAAATCCGAGTCGCCATAGACCATCAGGCGACGGACGCCGAGTGAAATGGCCATGCGCAACCCATATAAGAGGGCCTCATATTCTGCTTCATTGTTGGAGGAATCAAAGTGAATCTGGAGCACATATCTGAGCTTATATCCTCTGGGGGAAACCAGGACAACCCCAGCACCGGAACCATTCAACATCTTAGAGCCATCAAAGAACATGGTCCAATGCTCCGAGTGAACTTCAGTCGGTTGCTGCTGTTCAATCCACTCGGCGAGGAAATCTGCTATTGCCTGGGACTTAATGGCTTTCTTTGCCTCAAACTTGATATCAAGGGGAAGAAGTTCAATCGCCCATTTAGCCACTCGACCAGTTGCATCTCTGTTGTGCAAAATCTCTGATAGTGGAGCGTCGCTGACGACTGTGATGGAGTGATCAGAGAAATAATGAGCAACCTTCTTTGTGGTCATGTATATTCCATACACAAGCTTCTGATAATGAGGATATCTCTGCTTGGATGGAGTCAAGACTTCAGACAAATAATACACTGGGCGCTGAACTTTGAGAGCTTTTCCTTCTTCTTCCCGCTCGACCGTAAGCACAGTACTGACGACTTGTCCTGTGGCTGCGATATAGAGCAACAGAGGCTCTTTGCTGATTGGAGCAGCAAGCACCGGCTGGGTGGAGAGCAGAGCTTTTAGCTCGGCAAACACTGCATCAGCTTCTGGAGTCCACTCGAACTCGTCTGCCTTCTTCATCAGTCGGTAAAGAGGCAATGCCTTTTCACCGAGTCGTGAGATGAATCGACTTAATGCGGCCAAGCATCCAGTAAGCTTCTGGACATCGTGCACTCGCACAGGGCATTTCATTCGGAGAATAGTGCCGATCTTCTCTGGATTAGCGTCGATTCCTCGTTCGGAAACGAGAAAACCGAGTAACTTGCCACCAGGAACTCCAAATGTGCACTTTGATGGATTGAGCTTGATATCATACCTTCGGAGGTTGGCAAATGTTTCGGCGAGGTCAGCGAGCAGGTCGGAACCCTTTCGTGACTTGACGACGATATCATCCATGTACGCTTCCACATTCCGACTGATTTGAGTGAGTAGACACTTCTGAATCATTCGCATAAATGTGGCTCCGACATTCTTGAGGCCGAATGGCATGGTGATATAGCATAAGCACCCGAATGGAGTGATGAAAGCTGTTTTTACCTCGTCGGGTCCGTACAGACGGATCTGGTGGTACCCGGAGTAGGCGTCTAGAAAAGACAGTCTCTCGCATCCCGCGGTCGAGTAAACAATTTGATCTATGCGAGGGAGAGGAAAATGATCTTTCGGGCAGGCCCGGTTGATGTGTTTGAAATCAATGCACATTCGGAGTGATTTGTCTTTCTTAGGAACCATGACGACATTAGCGAGCCACTCGGAGTGGTATATCTCTCGGATAAATCCTGCCGCCAACAGTCGAGCCACTTCCTCACCAATGGCTTTTCTCTTCTGGACGGCGGACCGCCGAAGATGCTCTTTAACTGGTTTTGCAGATGAGTCGACTCTTAGGCGATGCTCAGCCAGTCCCCTGGGAACACCTGGCATGTCAGTGGGCTTCCATGCAAAAATGTCCCAGTTCTCACGGAGGAACTGGATGAGCGCTTCTTCCTATTTCGGGTCGAGTGTTGTGGAGATGTGGGTCGGAGCTGCATCGGGGTCGGTCGGGTGAATGTGAACAGGCTTCGTCTCACCAGACGACTGAAATGCAGACTCTGTGGCGGGTTTCTTGGATCGCAGCAAGTCACTCGGATCTGCGTTTTGCTTGTATTCTTCGAACTCGACCGCTGTCACCTGGGAATCAGCAATCTTTGAGCCTTTCTGGAAGCACTCTTCTGCCTTTTTCCGATCACCGGTGACAGTGATCACTCCTTTGGGGCCGGGCATCTTCAATTTGAGGTACACGTAACATGGTCGAGCCATGAACCGTGCATAAGCTGGTCTCCCCAAAATGGCATGATATGCACTCTGAAAATCCACGACCTCGAACGTCAACTTCTCTTTGCGAAAATGTTTCGAATCACCAAACACCACGTCCAGAGCTATTTGGCCGAGTGACTCGGCTTTCTTTCCTGGTATAACTCCATGAAAGCTCATGTTACTGGTGCTCAGTCGGGACATCGGAATGCCCATTCCTTTCAGTGTGTCTGCATACAGCAAATTCAGCCCACTACCATCGTCCATAAGCACTTTCGTCAGTCGAGTGCCTTCAACAACTGGATCGACCACCAAAGCTTGCCTCCCAGGGGTGGCAATATGAGTCGAGTGATCAGATTGGTCGAAGGTGATGGGTGTTTGGGACCATTTCAGATAATTTGCTTTTGCTGGGGCAACCATGTTCACCTCACGGTTAATAACTTTCAATCGACTCTTGCTCTCCACATCTGCAAAGATCATCAGAGTAGAGTTGATATGCGGATATCCTTCCTCACTGTCCTCCTTGTCTTCGGCCTTGTCCGACTCCTTCTCCTTGTTATTAGACTGTTTTCCCTGAAACTGCTGGATCAGGAGTCGACATTGGCGAGTGGTGTGCTTCGGGTAGATGATATTTCCCTCTTCGTCTTTCTTCGTGTGGATGTGACACGGCATATCCATCACGTCGTTCCCTTCTTTATCCTTTACCTTCTTAGGGTTCCAGGATCCTTTTGGTTTCCCTTTAAAGTTTCCCTGAGTCACGGCCAGAGCCTCTCCAGGAGCTGCCGGTTCAGCCTTCCGCTTCTGTTTCCGACTGGTGTTTCCCTTTTCCGACTGACTCGGCTTGTGCTTGCTGCTTCGGAGTCGGTATTCTTCTTCGCTGTTGGCGTACTTGGTAGCAATCTCCATCATCCGACTCAAGGTCATGTCACCGGTTCGACCAAACTTCAAACTCAATTCTCTGTTCTTGACGCCATCTTTAAAGGCGCAGACTGCCTGATGATCAGACACATTCTCCACAGTATGGTGCAAAGTGATCCATCTCTGAATATACTCGCTGAGAGTCTCATTGGTCTTCTGCACGCAGACTTGCAACTCCGTCAGTCCAGCCGGTCGCTTGCAAGTTCCTTCAAACGTTCTGATGAACACTCGGGACAGATCTTCCCAAGTGTAAATGCTGCTAGGAGGTAATTGAGTCAACCATGCCCTGGCAGAACCTTCCAGCATGAGGGGCAAATGCTTCATGGCCACCTCGTCGTTCCCACCACCAATCTGAACCGCCACTCGGTAGTCCTCAAGCCAAGTTTCAGGCTTAGACTCACCAGTGAACTTGCTGACTCCTGTTGCCAACCTGAAATTGGGAGGGATAACTGCGGCTTTGATAGCTCTGCTGAAACATTCAGGACCAGAAACATGCACTCGACTGCTTGTGGGCGCATCTCTGTCGAGTCTGCCTCGATGGGCTCTGTTCCGGTCGACCAAACCTTGCACGATAATGGATCGCGCGTCGAAGCCTGGTTCTCTGGGGTCGACTGGAACTCTTCGCCCCGTACTGAGCTGACGTCTGTCATCTTGCTGCCGAGGAGCGTAAGACCCACCCCTCGGAGGGGAATTGGGCACTCGACGCCTATCATCTCGGTCGAGTCGGTCACCATATTGGTCTCGCCGATTCTCGCACCCTTCACGCCGCAGAGGCGATCTGGGACTGTGAGCCGACTGAACCGTATTCGCAGCGACGGATCGACTGTGAATTCTGTTGCGCGACTGCGACACGGCCAAATTCTGATCTCCTGCTGCCCGGAGCAGATCCCTAATCTGCATCAAGCCTCTGCCAGCTTCCGACTGAGAGGGCTGGATGGACTCTGCTATACGGGTCGCAGCTGCCAAATTCTGGATTGGGGTTCGATATACCTGAGTCGGCGGGAAGAGTTGACGTCGACTGGTGTCGGGAACTCGTTGCCGCGCGCGCTCGTCGAGTGCTCGCTGAAGATTCTCCAGTCGAGTGCGTTCGGCCAAATTGGCCAAACGTGCCTCCTCCAAGGCGCGAGCCTCGGGGGTTTCTCCTGCGATGGGAGTATGCAGGACATCCACGTTCCTGCGGCGAAGTTCTTCTCTTTGCAGAGAGTCGAGTGGCTCGGGCTGGTACTCTTCGTGGTCTCGTGCGGGGTCGCCTCCATCGCCTGCTCCACCATCACGAGCGAAGCCAGGGGGACTGCGGGGCCCGTCGACCATCATGATTTCCGCCGCTGGATCACTGCTATCGCACTCGGATGCGGTCTCTACGGAGCCAGTCGACAGATCGAACAGGCCGTAGAGAGATTCGTCGAGCTCGATTGCCGCAACTTGGGTGGTGGCCGTCTGGCGAGCCACCGCGTGCCTCACCCACCGCTGAATCCTCGACCGGCCCGAGCGCTTGCGCTGGCGGGAGACCGGGAGGGTGGTCGATGGGGATGTCGACCGATACGGGGTCGACGGTTGCCGCAGCAGAACACCGCGGACACATGCGCGAAAATGCGTCGCAGCGCGGACGGGGAGCGCATCAACGTCGAGTGGAGCCTCCTGGAGCCAGGCGGAGTCGTCGGCGATGAAGGTGAGAGCGCTGAGACGGATCTCTCGACCCTCGACCAAAACTCCAGTAGCCACCATGATGAAAGTACTCGGAAGAATCGCAACTTCTCCACAAAATTGCTAAAAACACCTGCCCCACGGTGGGCGCCAACTGTCGTGGTTCTAAGTCTGACAGTAGAGTGGAGGGTAGGTATGGAGAGGCAAGGTCCTAGCTATGGAGAGGTTGTAAACACAAGGGATGTACGAGTTCAGGCCCTTCTCGGAGGAAGTAAAAGCCCTACGTCTCGGAGCCCGGAGGCGGTCGAGTGGATTGTATGTATATGAGTTACAGGGTGCCGAACCCTTCTGCCTGTGGAGGGGGGTGGCTTATATAGAGTGCGCCAGGACCCAAGCCAGCCCACGTAATGAAGGGTTTAAGGGACATTAAGTCCAAGGCATTACTGGTAACGTCCCACATAAAGTGTCTTAACTACCATAAAGTCTACTTAACTATAGGCCGTTGCAGTGCAGAGTGCCTTTTTGACCTCCTGGTAGTCGAGTGAGTCTTCGTGGTCGAGTCCTTCAAGTCAGTCGAGTGAGTCCCTCGTTAGTCGACTGGAAGGTGACCTCTTCTAAGGGTGTCCTTGGGCAGGGTATTTAGATCAGGTCTGTGACCCTACCCTAGGTACATGACTCCATCAAAAGCTGCGGTAGATATCTGGAAGTGTCAATACTGGTGCAATTGTCAAGCGTTTCTTTAACTTAGTGAAACTTTTCTCACAGTCTGTAGTCCATTCAAACTTCTTATCCTGTTTGAGCAGCTCTGTTATGGGTTTAGCAATCTTGGACAACCCTTCAATGAAACGGTGGTAGTATCCGGCTAATCCAAGAAAACTCCGGATCTGAGATACGGTTGCGGGTGGCAACCAGTCGAGCACATATTTTACCTTGCTTGGGTCCACGGCTATACCATCAGCGGATAGCACATGCCCGAGGAATCCAACTTGCTTGAGCCAAAACTCGCATTTACTAAATTTGGCGTATAACTGATGCTCACGGAGTCGTTGTAACACTGCTCGGAGGTGTTCCTTATGCTCTTCTTCACTTCTTGAGTAAATGAGTATATCATCTATGAAGACGACCACGAACTTATGGAGGAAGTCCATGAATACTTTATTCATCATGTGCATGAAGAAGGCGGGGGCGTTGGTGAGGCCAAAAGACATGACTGTATATTCATAGAGACCGTAGCGAGTGGTGAATGCGGTCTTGGGAATATCCTCCTTTTTAATTTTGAGCTGATAATATCCAGTCCGTAAATCGATCTTGGAGAACACCTTGGCTCCACTGAGTTGATCAAACAAATCATCAATTCTTGGTAGAGGGTATTTGTTTTTTATTGTGACATCATTCGCCTGTCGGTAATCCACACACATGCGGAGGCTGCCATCTTTCTTGTCCACGAAAATAGCAGGTGATCCCCATGGTGAGGAATTAGGGCGGATATACCCTTTTTGGAGCATTTCATCAAGCTATTTCTTTAGCTCCACTAATTCTGATGACGGCATTCGATAACATTTCTTGTGTATTAGTGTGGTTCCGGTCACAAGATCTATTGCAAACTCAAGCGCTCGATCAGGTGGCATGCCTGGCAATTCTTCTGGGAATACATCAGGAAACTCGCTGACCACCGGAATTAATTCCAATTCAGCCATTCCTAGGAAGCCCATCTCCTTGGAGGGTATGTTCCTACGAGCAATAAATTTTGTAGTTTGTCCCTCTTGGCTGGTCAGGTTGACTTCTCGGGTCACACAATTTATGCACACTTGGTAATGAGTCAGCCAATTCATACCCAAGATAACATCCAACTTATCAGACTCAATAAGCATGAAAGAGGTTGGAAAACAGAACCCGTTGATATTGACTTCCAGATTGCGGCAGACTAGATTGCTTCTGATTAGAGATCCCGGGGTTTGTACCAGCATATTCTTGCCCAAAAGCGAACAATGAAATTTGTTTTGGGCAACAAAACTCCAAGAAATAAAAGAGTGGGAAGCCCAGAGTCAAATAAAATTACTGCAGGTATGTTATTAACAGGGAACATACCAATGACGACTTCGGGATTCTCTTGGGCTTCGTCAGCGAAAATGTGATGAACGTATCCCGTGATGTCGTGCCGATTTGGGCATGCCTCCAGATAATGGACTTGTGGCTTGAATGTAGCATCGGTCCAGTTGTTCTTGGGACACTGTTTGGCATAATGTCCGGTTTGTCCACAACTATAACAAGAATTGTTGCGCAGGCGATTCTCTAGAACTGGGTTGAGCACGTCATTCTTGACTTGGGTGGTGGCCTTGTTAACATTTTGTTGCCAATTGGGCTTGTACGCTACATGAGTCGGCTGCCAGGTACGAGCCTTCTACACTGGCTGCATTTCCTTTCTTGGCTCAAACTTGCGCTTGTGATCATTATTGACGGGCTTAGTGTCTGATACAAGCTTGTGTTCCCTTTCAGCAATAAAAGCCTTGTTTACCAGAGTTTGGAAGTCTGGGAAATCGAACATATTGAGAGCACAACAGAGTTGCGGGTTTAATCCACCAAGGAACCTGTCCATCTTTCTTTCCTCAGTGGCCACGTCATATTGAGAGTAACGTGACAGGTGATTGAATTTTTGCAAATATTCTCCCACAGACTGACTTCCTTGGAGGAGCGCGAGAAACTCACGCTGCTTAGTCTTCATAATTCCCGTAGGGATGTGATATTTCCGGAATCGCTCCTTGAATCTTGACCAGGTAATTTCTTCATCAGCAATCCCCATGGCTTTTTCATTTTCCCACCATATAGCAACAGCACCTTCAAGATAATGTGTTACAAATGGAACCTTATCCCCTTCATCAGTGCGAGCAACCTCAAGCTTCTTTTCCATAGTTCTCAGCCAATCATCTGCATCCAAGGGATCAGTGGCCTGACTGAAACTGGGAGACTTAGTCCTTTGAAAATCAGATAACTTGGAGTGATGGCCGGGCTGATTTCCATTCTGTCCAACCATAGCTTGAATACTTCTGAATATTTCCATCAGATCATTATTTCGTCTTTCCTCGAACATACGCATAATTTGCTTGGTGGAGGGCGGATTTAGCAGTGGAGGCGGTGGTGGAACATACGGCTCGGGTGATTGTCTTGCCTGTCATGCGGAACACCGAACAGGAGAACCCTCGCGAACGTTGCTACTGCAGCCTCCCCGTGTCATCCTAATATGATTTTTTCAAAGTCAACGCAACTGAGATGAGAAGCATTCAAAAATAAACCATGGAGAAACCAGCAACAAAAATCTGAGTAAAACCGAAATGGCAAAGAAAATGCGACGAATAAAATAAAGTCCAACATGATTATACATAGACTCATACATGAAAGATAACAACATGCCAGATCCAACTACCCTCATACATGAAACGAAACATCATGACTCATACGACTACACCCATACTCCATCCTGACGACTACGAATACTCAGAAGCTCTACTGCTCTGCGGGTGCTGCGGGGTCCTCTCCTGAAGCGGACTCGGATCCTGAACTGGCAGGATTAACTGAGACCTCCGGGTTAAAAGTGACACGACGATGCTGCCTCGAGGGCTCTCCCTCTGGGGCAGGTGGAGGGTGAATCATCGGGGCTACATGAGTGGCGAGGAGGGAAACCCACTCAGCAGGAGCACTAAGTGGACTCACAGTCGTGGTGCCCGAGCTACTCGGATGAGTAATCGGGGAAACAAGGGATCTAGAACTGGCAGGAATATAGGGAGTAAATCCTACAGATGGTGGAGTAGTGACTGAGCTAGCAGAGACTAAAGCAGAGGCTAAAGCAGTATGGGCACGACTCGGCTCACGGGCCAGCTCGTAGATCCGAAGATAGCTAGCAGTGATGTAGCGAGAAAGGTGGCTAGCTACACTATCAGACTCCGGATCAATGACAGGGAAACAGACACGGCCATTATCGTGGAGAGAAGGATAGTAATGGAAACCTGGGTGGTTCTGCATCCGGACCTCGTTGTAGCGGAGCTCAACAAGTACCTTGAATGCAGCAAACTGGACAGCCTGAGAAGCGGTAGAAGCATAGCTGCTTCGAGAGGTACAAGTGTAAGAGCTGGAGTCGGAACTGGTGCGCAGAGTAACCATGGCGTGATACTCATACACCGAGTCAGCTAGGCGCTCCTGGTACACACGATAAACTGGATCGTCACCGTGAGGGTACAGCCACACCACACGTCACAAAGGAGATGCGACGACGTGTACAGCATCAGCTGCAACTGGCATGGATACAACACCGGAGCCATCTACACTCACAACCATTAGCAAGTTAGCATAAAAATAAAATCAATGCATGCAATGCAACAACCAACTACAAATGTTACCGGCACTCAGCTACAACTCGTATCTAACATCCAGTTAACTCGGCTTAGTCTAGCAGGGCCTACAGTCAGCACGGCTCTGATACCAAGCGTTGTGGCACCCCGGCTCAGAGCGACCGGTTTACCTTGCATTACCAGCCCAGAGACCTTGTCTTCTGGCAACACACAACAACTTGGTATAGAAAAACAACCGCTTTATTCATACTAGCGGAGCATAGTTTATATTACAACAGATAGCAAGGCCAAGCAGCACACACGGTGCGGCTGAACAATATGTACATTATTTAGTGAACATAAAGGGGCCTCGATCATGACAACTACGCGGCAGCGGAACAACATCGTAGTGCAACTCCATAGCACGGGAACACCGATGTGGACACGATCTAGACTCGAACAACATTCCTTTCCAATGAGACTTTCCTGAAATCTGGCATGACACGCCAGGTCAGTACATTGAATGTACATCCAAGCTCACAACAAGCATAAACATAATGACAAACAATATCATGATATTTAACCATTTAACAACAAAGCAACAATATATCCAACATGCTGTGAATATGCTCAACTGGTACTCGTCCCATGGACTGGCTTACCGAACATGATCATTTCCAGACCACAAACATGATGATCTCAAAAACAAACTTGTGATCCTTACGGCGATCACAACCTGACCAATACATGGCCCGTGATCCTTACGACGATCACAACCCGACCAGTACATGGCCCATGATCCTTACGACGATCACAACCCGACCAATACATGGCCCCACTCAACACGATGGCCTCACTGCCATCCTCAGTGCAAACTTAGTGTGCATATTTGTTAAGTGTTGACCCATGGTGTACCCTACTTTCGAGCGTGTCCGTAACCTTGGACTCGGCTATCGATAGATTAATACACTCTGCAGAGGTTAGTACACTATACCCACACTACGGAACCCATGGCCTCGCACTCCCATTCGGGTGGACCAACGGCATTCCGATGAAACCACTTCATTGTCATGACACTCTCCCGGCCACTCCGACTCAGTCCCCATCGGGCTAGTCCTGGGTGGCCCCGTGTCTACCTCCAGACACTTGGACCACCGTCGTGGCCACGATCCACTCTGGGACCCGGTACCAAAACTTAACTTAACAACGGGCTCACAAGGTTATGCCTGCTTACTGGGCCAGGGTACAACACGCCCATAACCTTCCCTAGATGGAGGCACCGACTAGAGGCACGACAATGAAACGCATTTAAGGCCGTCCCATACCGGCAAATGTGGTTGCATTGGGAAAAACTCGTTTCATCGGCACCATGACCCGGTCAACAACATATTCACATTGAGGTACTTATCAGGTTCAACTTAAAGTGAAAATAACCGGTGTCATAATGCCATGCATCACTAACACATGCATCACATAACCATGAAAATAACTAAATCAACCACGCTCCCACGGAGGCATCATCAACTCAAGATACTTCTCTTGCTAAGATCAAACCTCACTTAAACCAGAATCATTTCTAGAAATCTCATCATTTTTCATCATGCAAGAATAATAATTAAACTAATTATTAACCTCCATGACCATATCATTTATTCATTACTCATAACTAAGTTCTTGTTAGCTTATTAACAAGATTTACTTCAAACTTTCTGTAAATCAAGCATTTTAACATGACAAGCATCTAACAGAATATAATTATCACATAAATAATTTAAATGCATGAATAATCATAAGTTCAAGTAGGAAAATCACAAAGATTGAAGTGGCACTATGAAAATGTTACTGTGGCTTGCCTTAGTGCTGATGAGGTTCACAAATCTCCTAGTGATCCTCAAGACAAGCTTGCTCTTCTGAAAATAAATAAAACCTCAAAAAGAAAACATCAAGAAACCTTATGAAAATTACCAGAAAATCTAGTCAGCAAGGAAAAATCCCATCTTTTGGGTGCTGTTAGATTTTTGGATAAAGAACACAATGAAAAAAGAATCAATGCATTTGGACTTATAGATAAAAAGTTACGG
The DNA here is from genome assembly GCF_018294505.1 of Triticum aestivum. Lineage (NCBI taxonomy): Eukaryota > Viridiplantae > Streptophyta > Magnoliopsida > Poales > Poaceae > Triticum > Triticum aestivum. The sequence goes on from NC_057813.1 coordinate 132,166,607, forward strand.
CTGTTTGAAGTTTCCTGGATTTAAATGAATTTGAAATAAAAATAAACAAATTGGGGGGTGACGTTGAAGGCATAAACGCCCAGGGCGCCCCCACTCATACCGCTTCGCGCGCGTAATGAGTGGCTGACTAGCGGGCCCCGCTAGTCAGGCCAGAAGGAGGGGAGAGGGAAACGGAGGGAGGCGGCGCTTCGCCGGAGCACACACCGGCGACGAGGGTTCTTGGGGTCAAACGAGAGGGGGGAGGGGTCGAAGGAGAAGAAGGTTGCGCACCTGCCCGTAGCCGTAGAGTGGCTAGAGGTGACCGGACGGTGTCGGAATCATCCTCTCCAGCGGAGGCAGAGGGCGGAGGTTGCTGGAGATGAAGATGACGGCGGCTCGGGGCGGCTCGAGGGGCTCCAGCGGGGTGAAACAGCCTCACCGAAGAGTGGCGAAGGCCCTGGCAGGGTCGCCCTAGCCTGGGAGGGGCTGGAGCTGCGGGGACGATCCGATGGGGATCGCCGGCGAGCTCGAGCTTCGGGACGGCAGCCCGGGGCGGGCCCGGCCGGGCTGCGGCTTCTACAAGTTTGTGGAGGGTGTGGGAGTAGTTGCGGGTGCTCGAAGAGGCTGGGGGTGGCGACATTTATAGGCGGGCGGCGAGGAGGGTTCGGGCTCCACCGAAGGACACATGTCCACGGCGCCCAGCAACGAACGGCGCCAGAGAGAGAGGGGGAAGACGACGGAGGTCACGCAGGAACTATTTGCGGGCACGGATGAGCACATGAGCTATGGGGAAAGTGACAAGCACAGTGCACTGCGCACTGTGTCATTGGCCGGACCGTGCCCGTGCTCGCTGCGGCGAGCTCCAGCGTCGGCGAGCGCCAGGGGGGAGTTAAGGGGGTGGTGACGAGGATGGTGGCGAGGTGTGGCATGCTTGGGCCGGCTGGGCAGCAAGCACACGCTCAACAGAGCGCTAGGCGGCACGCAGAGCACGTGTTTTGCATGCCAGCACGCCCGGACGAACGCGGTCACTGTGTGAACCGTGACATCAGGCCACCCTAAGCGCTAACCATGATGTCTGGCGTGTAGTCCTTAGTAAATTGAAGTGTTACCAAGGTTTGGCTTGGATCCAGGTGCAGTAGAAATGGATTTGTACTGCTGGCAAGTTTCTGGATAGTAACTTTGGAGATTTGTTGTGGTCAAACCACTGGGAGTTAAGGGCTGAGCTTTGGGGGTTTACTTACACTTACTAAGGTAAATAGGCACAAGAAAAACCAGCTACAATGGAGCTAGTAAAAAGGTAGTTGGTGTAGAAACTGCCATTTCTGTCCAGAAATGAATTTATTTTCTGTAGCCAAAATATTCCAAAGAGTGATGAAATATTTTTGCTTAGAAAGGTGCCCTAGGGTCCAAAGAATAATTGGGATTTTTCTCACGATTTTTGGGGCAAGAAAAATTAGGGTTGCTTTGGAGCACAAAGGGCTAACTAGGGTTTTGGAAGGCAAAATGAATATTTTTCATTTAAGAAAAATATTCCAAGCAATATTTTGAGATGATCCCGAGGTGGAATAATGGTTTTGATGAGGAGAGGGAGCACTTGGGTGAAAATCAAGGGGTACCCAAGTTGTTAAGTCCAAATGAAATGATTCAAAAACTCCAAATTCAAAACCAACTCAACTAAAAACTAGGCAAAGAAAAGAGGGTAAAAACCAGACTGTCACAGTTGGATGAAGATCCTACGTCTCCTAACCCTTCTTCTTCCTCTTCTCTGATTCTTCACATACAGAACACCACACGGGCCGCTGGCCGGACCACCGGCCCCCACCGCCTATGTTCCTCCGCCACCCCCACCCCCACCCCCTCCCCAACCCCCACCCGTGTTGAGTTTTCTTCGTTCGGCGAGGCCCCACAACCACCCGAGCCCCTTCATTCGCACCAGCGAACTCCGGCGAGCTCTAAAAAATCGATTGACCCAATTTTGAAATTTAGTCTACTGTGATTTAACTAGTGTGGAATATAAAAGGGGAAAACCATAAGCATTGGGAGTATAGTGTTGAGCGTGCCATGGCGGATCTGAAGGTGGAAACCGGAGAAAGGCAACTTTGCAACCAAGACAAGAAATCAGAGTAAAGCAGTGTCAATCTATTTTCTTGCTGTGATAAATAAGTTGAGCAGATACGAAAGAGTACCGCCTCTGGTGCGGCGCCGTGTACGCATCTGCTGAGAATTTGACGGTGCTGCGGTAGCGATGGCTGTCGGCAGCATGGAAGCAGATCTAGGAGGGTAGACGGTGGCGGTGGGGTGCGGTGGACGAGACGGCCATAGGAGCGGGCCGGCAAGGTGGATGACGGCGGGGATGAAGCGAGAGGACGGGATGCAAGGATCCCGATCCGAAGCCGTGGATGAGAGAGGTTGATCTCTTGTAATGGACGGCGGCATCGGGGTATCAGCTCCGGCATGGTGGAGGAGGACGGGGTGCATGGGGTGGCAGACGGCGGCGGACGGAGGAGGGTGGGGTGGAGAGGGTGTTTTGGCACCCACGGAGTACGAATGGGGAAAAGGGAGGTAGAGAGGAAGGGGGGACCATGTATTCAGGGCGCGCTTGTCTCAAATGCAAGAAAATTTACAAACTTAGCCCCCGTTTCAAATTCGTACAACATCACAACAATATTAGTCGGTTGGGGATAGGACGGTAATCTCGCATACACCGAATATTTGCCGACGAGAGTTTGTTTTTGGCGCCCATCGTGTATGAATACGAATCGGGGAGGGAGTCGATTTCGGCCGAGGACACACTCTATTTTGGCGCCCACCGTGTATGAATCCGGGTGAGAGGCGGTTATGTCACGTTTGGGTGAAATTACAAACCTACCCCTATTGAAACCTATAGAAATCCAGTAGATAGGCTTTGTGTGGCAGGGATAGGCAGTAGTAATTTCCATATCGCAGGTTTTGGTTTCGGGCGGTTACTGCGACTTTCCCCGATTCGTTCAAATTTTCCAAAGTGCACGTTTACCGTGCCAACTCAATTTGAATCCCGTTTGTATTCTATTTTTTCGGGCAGGATCCATTTTCAATTGGAATTACATTCTATATACATCATTTTTTTATATATACTTTCAAAAGCACAACAAAGAATTCTGCTCCTTTATATGTATAATATGATTTACAAATACAATGATCTCAAAATCTTAAGGTTGGATTCGAAAAAATTTAACCAAATTATGTTCTACTAAAATGTATGGATCAGTAATATCTACATATTAAATAACATAGATGCGCGTGAATTCATATGAGTATGCATGTTTGATAGATCAATTTTGGTTCGAGTATGGATTACATGTATCATCATCTCGAATTCAAATATTTGAATACCTTTTTTGGTCACTCCTTTCACGCCCATCTCTCTCGCATGCATGCTCCTTCAGGTAGCTATCACTCTCTTTTCTCCAGCTCACCCACACACTCACTTCATGTTTCTCATATCCTCGGAAACATGGTCTCTCGACGTCTCCCTTGAGAAGTGTCACACTCTCCCTATCATTATACATTACACGGTTTTCATTATCTCTCACGTCTATACTGTTCTCTGGTATCACTCGGAACCTAAGCTTTCTTTTTCACCGCCACACACACAGTCTCCACTTGTCTTTCACTTTGTCTTTCTCTCTATGGGATTATCTCACACACCCTATATGTCTCTACATATGACTCATACCACTAAAATTACTCTCTCTCTCTCTCTCTCTCTCTCTTGTAGACACAACATTTGTTACGGTCTCCTTTTCATCTCCATCCCAAACTGGCATTATTCATTTGTTTACGGATCAGACAACCCCCCTCTCTCTCACAGACACACACACACACACAACTCCTGCTTCCACTCCCCTTCCCGACTACCGTCTCTCTCACACACACACAAAACTCTCGCTTTCGCACCCCGACTCATATTGCTCTCACAAACATTTATCGACTGGCTAGCCTCTAGATAGGTTTATACACCCGCACACTCGTGCTTCCACTATCGCATACATGTCTCTCTCCCACTCCTTATATCTGTGTAGATTTTTCTTCCCTTCTTGAGGCACACCCTCTCGATCGTGCACACACACACTATCACCTCATTTTAAGCTGATACCTATCGCACACACACTCCTTGTGTGTTTGTCACACATGCACTATGTCCTCCTCCACTCTCCCTCTCTCTCACACACACATGGGCTTTTTGCAACAACTAGCAAGATGCCCATGCATTGCACGGAACATCAAGATGCATTTGTATGAGTAGTTTATCTTGTGGGGGAAAAGGCTAAATGAGGGAAGGCCTTATTTGCAAATGTGGAGAGGGGTGTGGGTATCTCTTTGCAAAATTGCCATAGTTTCCTTCCTATCTGTCAGATATAGATCGGACAACCTATATTGCAGGATGGCAGGCACACGATCATCACCGACAATGCTTTTTATAAGAGTAGGGATAAAAATAGAGTTGGTGATGATGGTGGGCCTGCCATCCTGCAATGTAGGTCGTTCGATTTATATCTAACGGATCGGAAGGAAAATATGGCAATTTACCCGCACTCTCACCACATTTGCAGATAAGGCCTTCCCTCGTTCATCCTTTTCTCCCATAAGATCTTGATGTTCCATGCAACGCACGGGCATCTTGCTAGTAAGAGTAGAAATTAGACATATACCACTTCTCGAATCTTGAAACCAACAACATTCCTCCCTTATCTCATTAAAACCGCCAAAGGAATATATTTTGAGTGAAACATAACATATTTTTAGTGATATACGTATTTCAAAACTAGACTTTTTTTCCTATCAAATCGGTGAATATGTATTAATCTACTTTGATCGTGTGGCAACGCATTGGCACATTGCTAGTAGTTATTATAATTTTTTGGACACCAGACAAACGATGGAGTACATATACGAAGAGAAGAGGCGCACCCATGCAGTCAGCCTCTCGCTGTCTCGCTCACATGAGTGTTACGTAAAGGCGACATTAACAAATAAACCCTAAAACCCTAGGTGCACGATTGCTGCATTCGCGGGTAACGGGTACGTGGTGGAGCACCTTTGTAGGAATAGTCAGCTCGCGTGATAATTTGATTCGTAGGAGTTGATGGTCGGGACCACAGGTGAACTACTTGGAGCGCGGTGGCTCGCCAGTTGCCATAGATCGAGTAGCCACGTTTAAAATATCGTTTTTTAGCGGGGTTAAGAGTTCTGATTTTCAATGGCGCGTTATATGTAGTAAGTAGTTTTTTGAACGATTGGTATGGAGCGAAAATGGAATTCATAGTACTACGTACCTCCTTTGCATATGGTTGTATGGGTTTATGTTACGAGATGTTGAACCTGGTAGTTCTAGGGAAAATACTATGGTTTACATTTAGATGCTGGTTTTTAGTAATGAAAATCGGAAGGGCACTTCTTTGATTAAAAAAACTACTACCTCCATTCTGGTTTACTAGTCCCCATCGTACTTTGGGTGAAAGTTTGTCCACGAATTTTACTTCTAAAATGTGAATGGAAAACAAGATTTTGTTATACCCAAACAAAAAAGGACTGGAGGGAGTGATTGCTCTGACACGGAAGCGACCTCTCATAGAGCAAGCATTGAACCGGCGCGTCGGCTAAGAGGGCCGCACTCGTTGCAGGCCCGGCTGAGCACGCCTCCTCGCTGCGTCCAACCAGCTTAAGACTGCCCCGCCTGCCTTCATTGAATCTGTGCATGTGACGACAACACGTCCTTCCGCAAGCCGACAGGCATTTTAGAACACAAAAAATGACTAAGATATAATTAATTTACGCATGGTCTTGACTTGTTGTGCTTGCACTGGTAGCAGGAACTAGTAGAGGTTTTTCTTTATTTATAACTCACCTCACATTTTTTTGGTTTTGAAGTGAATCATGGTTGTGGACATTATGTATGAATGTGCAGATATCTATGAACATGAGTTTGATGTGGAAGTTGAACATGGAATGTCGGGCTTGCGCGTGAACTATACCATGTCCAATGCTTCGTCTGTTATTGTTTGGAAAGTAATTGCTGTTATTACATTACCCAAAAAAATATTTTGTGCCACATCAGTAGATGCACGGACATCACAATAGGCATGTTGACTGGATAAACATTTGAACCTAGCTATTATGAAGGAAATTTTGTATTGACAACAGTTTTAGATAGCAGGAGAGGCCTAGCCTGCTCTGCCTCTACTAGCTTATTTGTGGCTTCTTCCATCTCTTCTTTGACTTGGGTCAAGAGAGCATCTGATTGCTCTTTTTGCTTCTTCAGGAACTCAGCTACATTCTCAAGGGCTGCTGCACGCTTTCTTTTAGCCTTTACTAATGCCATGAGGACACGAACAGTTGAAGACTCCACCTGGCTTGTGTGTAATGCAGCATCATCTGGGAATTTGCACCTTGTGTCTAATCCAGCATCATTAGGGAACTGGCACCTTGTGTGTAATCCAACCTCATTTTGGAAACATGATCTCGAGGTTGACCATAATTCCCTCCTCGCAGGAACTGCATCCTGACATGAAGTTACTTCTTTTTTAGATCAATACTCAGAGCAACCTAGATCCATTTAGTAGAAGCCAGATAAACAGAACTCGGAGAAGTGAATTCAAAAGGGAAAAAATATAAAAACAGACTACAAGGTGAGAACACCCACTTCCTACATCAAGCTAAAAACGATAGCATTAGGACGATTAAGACTCTTCTTATTACACATCGAAGAACACCAGGCTTAAGAGAAACAGAAACTACAACATATACACATCGAAGAACAGGAGGCTAAACGAAAGTAATTGAAAGGGTGTTACTTACCAAAGCTCGTTTTACAGGTTTGGTGCAGCTCCTCTTTAACTTGCCACGCTCCTTGAAGATGTCCCCAATATCCCGTGTTTGGTCTTCATTGCTCCTCTGCATGTTCGCACTTGTGGTTTTAAAATCTCAACATGGCAAGAAAAAGATACTACTAGTAATACTCGCGCATCTTGTGGGCAACATTAAAGCACTCGTCTTCCATGTTAGAGCATCTCCAACAGAATAGCAATGCGCGACGCTTTAAAAAAGCGTTTACAGTGCTGAGATGGAGAAGTAGAGACTAGAGAGTAGGGGATAGTTCTCAGCATAGATAGATAAAAAAAGATAATTCAACTACTCCTCGTCGTCCAACTTCTCCTCGGTGATGTCCTCCTCCAACGTCTGACTGTAGGCATGAAGATACCGATCGTCGTTGGATTCCCAGGGCAACGCTGCTCCTAGCCTCATGTTGAATTGAGCGTCCGCTTTTCGCCTACGCTTGTCCTCGCGATAGGCGGCTCGCTCTGCCCTCCTCTTATCCCTCTCCGCCCTCCTTTGCGCGTAGAACTCGCGCTTGTTGATGATGTCCTGCGGGAAGTGTTGGCGCCACAGTGCCATGGCTTCCTCGTCCATCTTGGCGATACCGAGATGGTGCTCGTGCCTCTGGTTGTCGCGACGATCCTCGTCGGTGCTAAGCCGCGGTAGAGGCGCGAGCTCCTGCGCTCGCTCCCCCGTCGACATGTTGGGGAAGTTCAATGTTCTATGAGGCCACCGGAGGCGCCACGCCGCCGCGTCGTACGCGCGGGCAGCCTCGTTGGCGATGTCAAAATTGCCAAGGCCGAGGCGCATCTCGCGGAACCGGATCTCGGCGAAGAAGCCATTGGAGGGGCGCGCGTGGACGCCGCGGTATCCCCAAGTTTCCTGGCAACGTGGCGGCATGGTGGTGCGGTGGCGGCGAGGCGAGAAAGAGTGGGGAGAGAGCGGTGGCGAGGCACAAAGCGGGGAGAGACTGGTGGCAAGGCACTAAGCGATGGGAGGGCGTTGGATTTTATAAAGCGCGTCGGACGCCGCGCGCCAAAACTAGCGCACGCCCGGCCGCTTTTTCCCACGCACGCGCAATCCTTTCCCGACGTCTCTGCTATGTCTACTCTCTTCTCTACTGTTATATTTATTTTATATTTAATATTTAATATTTATCTCTACTTCTCTACTGTCTACTTTTTTTTCTTATAAAAAACAGATTAGTTATGATGGTGTGCCTGCCATCCTGCAATATAGGCCGTCCAATTTATATCTGACAGATAGGAAGGAAACAAATGGGAATTTTGCAAAAAGATACCCATACCCCTCTCCAGATTTGAAAATAAGGCCTTCCCTCGTTCATCCTTTTCTCCCACAAGATAAACTACTCATACAAATGCATCTTGATGTGTGCAACGCATGGGCATCTTGCTAGTTCGAAAAAACTTTCCATCATTTGCCACACTACTTGTTGCAGATGAAAAACCTACCCAAGCACAGCGCGATACAGGAGCGATGCACAATTACAAGCTGATATTCTGTTGGACGATGGAGGTTGTAACCAATTACTTTTACGGGAACACTAGCACCCAGGAAATTTGAAGGGTAGGTATGAACAAAATTGGAACTGCACATGTACTGCTAAGTGATTCAATACACACATAACCAATCAAGGAGGAGAATTATGGTCGGCCTCTGTGAGTCATGGTCGGCAATGGGAGTCAGTTCATTGTCCACGACGGTGGTACTTCTGCGCTTGGCGTCGGCTTCCGGGAAGCAGATTCGAGACCGTGGAAGATGATGCCGGGGAAGAGGCTCCGTGTACGATGATGACGGTGGACTGGCTCCGGTGCGGCGTACGAGGTGGTCGATGAGGCAGATGCGCTGCGGTGGACGAGTGCGCCGATGTAAAGGGGAGGAGCACGAAGGCCGCGGTGCAGTGGAGAAGTCTATTTTGTGGTGGGGATAGTAAATGGGGAGTATTCAGGTGTAGTACTCTGGGTGCCGGGTGGGGTTGGCTGGGTAGGGTGAACCTGAAGTTACGAAAACAGCCCCCTACCAAGTGTCATCCGTAGGCCTATTATGAAGGCTATGATGGTAACTTCCCACTTCTCGAAGCAGGGTCGCGGGAGATTTTCCCGCCGACCTCAAAATTTTGTGACACTGAACTCCCCGTGTGGCGTGTTGAGTGATTGGGCTAAGCAACTAGCGAGTAGTAGTAGTAAACTCTGCATATTAGGTTTGATCGAAGTCAAACTTCCTAAAGTTTGACCAAGTTTATAGAAAAATATAAACATTTACCATAACAAATATGTATGATGTGAAAGTACATTCAATAATGAATCTCATGGTATTTATTTGCTATTGTGTATGTTAATATTTTTTGTTATAAGCTTTCTGAGAGTTTACAAAACTTGACTTTGACCAATGCTAATACGCAGACTTAAATAAAAACGGAGGGAGTACACATTTGTTTTCTTAGTTTGTAGTGAACTAATCATTTGTTGAAATTGTGAAATAAATATATTAGGCTATTGACTTTGAATGTAATGGTCTATACAATTCAATAGTTACAATCATTGTCGAATCCCAAGATGTATACAAGGTCTATAGTACTTCGCAACATGCTCAAACTCACATAATCCCAGTCAAATGAGAATCTAAATGCATTTCATAGTTATTACTTTGTAGGATGCAACAAAACCAACCATAACTCTACATCAGCCATTATAGAAGCAACATTTTGACATATCCCAATGTGTGAATGAAACATGCAGAGAGAGATATTGAAGATGGAGTAGATAGGGCAGGAAAGATTGTATGTATGTGGACGAGAGAGTAGGAGACAAACCTAACGAGAGAGAGAGAGAGATAGAGATAGAAAGAGAGAGGAAGAAGTTAGGTCTGTGAGAAAGATGGAGACATGTAATATACGTGAGATACATGTGCATCCGGATTCTGTATATGTGGAAGGAGAAGAGACAACATGTTTGATGAGAGAGCTGGAAAAACATGGACGAGAGGGGAAGGATCTCGTGGGTTGAGGGATTGATTATTTTGTGCGAAAGAGAGAGAGGGTGGGGGGAGGAGTCAGTCAGCCGTCGTCACATCACCCTGCTTCCAAATGGCCCCACATTCTCTAGCACGGTGTGGTCGCCGTCTTCGATCTGCTCGATGCCCTCTTTGAAGATTGAGGTGTTGTGCATGTTGGGGCGCAAAGAAGCACAAGCGAGTGGTTGCCGTATAACCTTGGATGGGGATGAATTGTGTGCTTGGGGGAGTATGTGTGTGTGTTGTGCTGTGTGTGTGTGTGTGTCAGATATTGAGAGAAAACAAACCTAAGTCGAGAAATGGGTATTCACGAAGAGATTGTGCGGGCCTTGAGGTGGGTAGGGGCCAGGTGAGGGTGTCAAAATGTGCGCATTGACGCATGTGTTGCATGCGAGCGTGCGAGGGACGGACGAATTGAGAGAGATGGTTGTTGTGTTAAGGATGCTCCTCTCTCTCTATGTCTCTCTCTCACACACACAGACACACACACAAAAACACACAAGTAAACTAGAAGACCATTCTCTCATGTATACACAACGTATCGCATCTGTCTATGTCTCACTCATGCATGATCATTTGCACATTCACACCTCTCTATGTCTGTATCACACGCACACCATCTCCACATTGCCCTTCCGCCACAACACACATATGGACACATACACACGTTCTCTCTTAGTCACACACACAAAATCAGTATTAAAAAAACTAGGGCGCACCTAAAACGTCCAAATCCAAATAAACACGAACTGGAGCTAAATTCAAATATATGGAAATATTGCAGCATCAAGAACTTTTCCAGGAAAAAAAATTGAGTAATATTCGGGGATTGTTTTCACACACACAAAAAGGTTCCATGGATGTCCTTCAAGCGCGACACGGTGACGCACCGTTCGATCGACCGCGCGGCCGCGGTTCACGTGCTTGCACAGGATTCCGTATCATGGCTGTGGTACTAACTAATAAAAGTGCTTCCTAAGTCTAATGTTTACGTGTACTAGAACAGTTTTCTTTTAAGTTTAACCAACCTTATATAAAACTAAAGTAAGCTCCCACACGTGCACTCATCAATATGCCACCGCCGCCGTTGCGCATGTCGGCGCCCGCCTGCTCCGGCCAACAATTTCTCGCCCATCACCGCCGTGTCGCCGCCATCCCTGTGCCATGAAGCCGAAGGCTCGCGCGCTCACGTCGTCTGCAGTCCCTCCTCGCGATACCGCCGTGCTGCCAAGCACGCGAGCAGCTGGTGGAGCCACGTCTATGCACGCAGCATACGAAGAGGAAGATGAGCGCGTGCTCCAGCACGCCGGCGAGGAGGAACTAGCGTGTCATTGTCGTCTCCGCCCGTGTGGAGGAGGCGCGCATGGTGGCTGTCGCGGAGGAAGCCGGTCGCGCGCGGGTCGAGCCCGCAAACCGGGTGCGGACGCGGAATCTACCTTCGATACCTTGAATGCCACGTGGATCCTGCAATCTGAAGGAGCAATTTGGGTCAGTCGACTCTTGTGAGCCGTTTGATGCAACATGAATGGCTAGAAGGGCTTCTTCCACCTCTTCCGTCGTCTTCTTCCTTCACTCCATCGAACATTTTTCACAAATCGACAGACCCAAATTATACTACTAGTACGAACGTATTAAGTACAGTAGGAACACGAAGATACGAGCAGTAGTACCAACTGCAAGAAGCACAGTAGTAAGACATAGTACTAGTACTACTATACGTACTAAAGAGTTCAAATAATGAGAAAGAACATAAACATAGTTCAGCTGGGGCCTCAGCACAACACACCCTTGAAAATAAACTAAGCAACTAGTCCGCTTGACACTGCAGTAGAACTAGCATGAGCGACGGCACTGCCACCTACTCGGAGTCCGAGTCCACGTCCTCGACTTCGTCCTCGTCCCTCTTCCTCTTCCTCTTTGTCGACGCTTCTTTTCTTGAACCGGACACTGGGCTCTCCTTCTTAATCCAACCCTTGTAGATATTTAAACAAAGGTAGGCATCCATTGCTGCGTACAGGATGTGATCTTCATCTAATGTCTTCGACTCCCATGCATGATGAAACTCGTGGTAAGGTTTCTTCTGTTTAGTGTATGAAGGATCAATCATGGCTGCTAGCAGGGTCAGCATTGAAGGTTGAGAGGAGGATGCCAGGGTTTCCTTCTGGAGATCAAAGGGCTGGCCTACAATGAGACCTATCTAACGCAGGACATCCCTGTCATTCTTAAAGTCTACAGTAACGAATTTCACTCTTTTGTCCTTGAGGAAGTTCTTAAAATCCTGGCACTCAACGTCGGCATGGCATATGTGGTAGACCAAGCAAACATTATGTACACAAACCTGGATCACGGTGGGCTTCTTCCTCTCTTTGTCCTTTAGATCCTTCTCTTGTCCCAGGACTGTGGTGTACTCAACATCTAGCCCAGCGACCCACTCATCTGTTGAACTGTTGAACATGCATAGGAAGCGAGCAAGCCATGCTTTCACCGTCGCAGATCCACGTGTGTAGATGACGATGAACTCATCGCTGGTGATGGCTCTAACCTGGTACTCAGCAGCGACCATGGAGATTTGGGAGGCCATGGATTTTGGAGGAGGGTTAGGAGAAGTTGAACTGTTGTACCCGGCAAAAAAAAACTGGGAGCGAACTAATGTGAAAGGACGGGACGACTAGGAGCGAACTGTTGTAAGGTAGAAGACAGGGACGAGTAGGGCGTGTGAACAGCATGGGGTTGCTGGCTTGCCCGGTGGATAAACGGCTGCAAGCCCCCAAAGAGTTCTCGAGAACTATGCGGGACCCACTAGATGTCATGTCTACTAGACCCATATTATAGGCCTGCCGGTATAGCTTCTGCCTGTTCACACGCCATGCCGGCGCGTGGATGTAACTTCACTTAATTCCGTCAACCGTCGTGCCTCCCACGACCTTCACCTCCCTCGCGCGGTCGCGCCCTTTGAGACTTCGACCGGCTATAAGTGAGCAATTTTTTGCCTACTCTGCATGCATGATACTCCCTCTGGTCCTTTTTACTCCCGTCAACCATTTGCAAAGTGTTTGACCAAATTTATACTAAAAATATCAGTATCTACAATACTGATTATAATAAGTATAAGAACTATGTTTTATAATCAGTGTAAAAATATTGATTTGACATTGTGAATGTTGATACATTTTTCTATAAGTCTGGTGAAAGTAGAGGTACATTGACTTCAGACAAAACTTAAATGCACAATGCAGACTAGTTCCTCCATCCAGGTGCGTGCCATGTCCTATCTTGTCATCACAACAAGGTTAGCTATTAGAGTACTTCTACCTCCCTTCTAGTTTAAAGGGCTCGATTCAAAAATTTCACCTACTCTTAGCAAGATAGTAGAGGCAGTGGAATAGTTTCTGAAGTCTGCAAAAGTACTCAACTAATGATGTCGTTCTTCACAAAAAAATGTGTTTACCAATGCATGCATGAACACTATAGTTACTCTAACCCCCCTCTCTTCTTTAATTCTTTGCCACATCAGCATGTTTGCTATTCCCGTGTGCATGATACCAGCTAAGATACCACCATTATGGCCAGCCTTAATCATCGCATGCAATAATTTAGTGCACCTTGAAATATGAACATGTGTGGGGCGTGTATGTTTTTAATGACTTGAGACTATACCTAGCCCGTCATGCAAGATGACTTATTATGCACCGTTCCCCGTACCTGCAGGAAGCCCGTTTGTATCCAAATCTTTTCCTCTCCATGTGTGGAAACAATATGCCTGCCAAACTCTCCTTCTCCCTCCGGCGGTCGCACCACTCCACCCCATGTGAAAAAATCTGCATGCATGACTCTCCTCCCCCACGCTCGTCCAATCTGTTTTGACCAGCAATATTTCCACCCCTTCCCTCCCCCGTAATTTACTCGAACAAATATGCCCACGTAGTTGTTACGTTAATCATGCAACATATCTTCCGGGACGCTGCTTCAGTTACTTAACTGCATGTGCATTGGGTCACTAACATATGGGCCCAACAAGGGTCTCGCCCACATGTCAGTAATGCAACTGGACCTGCAGTTAAGTCAGTGCAACTCAGTCCGTATCTTACGTAGGTGTGCCATTGCTTGCTATAAATATTGCGCCTCCCACGGCATTCAGAAGAACCCTCACGTTCATCGCTATCTCCTCTCCCTCCCTCTCACACCGACCACCATGGCATCACCCCTCCCAAGCCCTAAGCGCCCCTCGCTGCACCGCCCGGACGGTCATGCGTTGTCATTCCCTTCCTCGCCGCCACTAGTCGAGGTGGACGCGTCGGTGTTCCACTCCTCGCCGCGACGCGTCGAGGTGGACGCGTCGGTGTTCCCAATCTTGCCAGCACGCGCATCGGCTCCCCGCTACAAGGAGAACATCGCGCCGCCCGCCGAGCCCCCCAGCCTTGAGGAGCTTTGGAAAGAAATGGATGTCGCCATGTGGGAGGCTTTGCCGCCGGCAGAGCACGCGAAAATAGAGGCGGAGAAGAAGGCCGAGTAAGAGAAGCACGCCACGGGGCAAGCTTCCTGGCAGCTCTATGTCGCGTCCGAGAGAGTCGAGCAATTGGCTCTTTCGCAGAAGGCTCGTGCAAGGGCCATGAGGGTGGCGGAGGACGCCCGTGCCAAAGCCTTGAGTGCAGTAGGGCCCAAGCGCCTCATCTACGCTTGGCGGTACATGGACCGGGTGCATGCTTCCAGCGAGGAGGAGTACCTGCTGGCGCCGGATCACCACACCGGTGAGATCGCGCTCGCCCGCTGGCAAGCCGCCAACCAGCACCTCGCGAGTTGCAAGGCTGAGGAAGAGGCGTTGTGTCAGCGCGCTGGGAAACGGCCGTGCACCAGGGCACTCGTGGCGCGCCGCAAGCGCTCCTGCGAGCACCGTGGCTTTTAGTAGGGAGTATAATTTAGTTTCGTAAGGTGATCACATTAGTTTTGGGACGCAAATGATAAATCCCGAACGTTCAGGAATTATTAGCGTCCTTAATTAAGTATGTAAGAGGGAAAGTTTGGAAACCTTGTGTATCCGTACGCATTTTGTAAGTAGGTGCATACATCACAAAATTTAGTACTATATACTATCGCATTGCACGTCTCTCTCTATACATGCTTGCAGACTGTGCTACTCCCTCTGTCCAGGTGAATAAGTCATCTTTGGTTGTGCACCGTGACCAAGTAGGAGGGAAGACTTTATACACCTAGACAGAGGGAGTACTACTATTACTTATGTACGGGCAAATGCACGTTTTAACATTATGATGCGGTTTTTGTAAAAGTAGGAAAACAACACTAGTCAAGCTTGTCAAATGATTCAATGCAAAACAAATGGAAAAATGCTCGTTTGATAGTTTACGTTTAGCTTCCTTCTCTGTGGTTATTTCTCTGTCGTACTTTATACGGAGTATCTCACTGGTCGGAAAGGCATGCAAATTCCCAAACCGCTTCCTAAACCCTGTGTCGAATTTTTTGCCTAACAAATTGTGCCATGCAATTGGAATTCCAACTTGAGTACTAGTACTACTAGTAGGAGTACCAGGGGCCCGGTCGTTTAGGCTTCTAGATTAGTACTCCCTCTGTCTAGGTGTGTAAGTCATCTTACGAAAACTAAATAATCCCAAAATACTTAGGCGCGGTGCATTAACTTCTACTCCCTCCGTCTAGGTGTGTAAGTCATCTTACGAAAACCAAATAATCCCAAAACACTTAGGCGCGGTGCATTAACTTCTACCTCGTTTCTTGTTTCTTGACATATCAACCAATAAGAGATGAGGGTGTGCATGCTTTTAATGACTTAAGACTATCAAACACAACATGAAGTGGTTAGTTCATTGCATGCAATATTATTAATTAGCAAATAAACATTAATGTCTCTTGTTTTTCCCTCCTTCTTGGTCACGGTGCACAGCCTAAGATGACTTACTCACCTAGACGGAGGGAGTACCTCGTTTCTTGTTTCTTGACATATAAACCAATAAAGAGATGAAGGGTGTGCATGCTTTTAATGACTTGAAAGTACCAAACACGACATGTAGTGGTTAGTTCATTGCATGCAATGCTATTAATTAGCAAATAAACATTAAGCTCTCTCGTTTTCCCCTCCTCCTTGGTCACGGTGCACAACCTAAGATGACTTACTCACATGCACTAACATTTCATCAGTTAAATCTTTGGTCAAAATTTACCACAAACTACAGTGGTGACGAATAAACTAGGACGGAGGTACTCCCTCCATTTTGTATACAAGGCCACTATAAAAATACATTTTTCATCTATACAAGGCCAGCAACAGTAATCGAGACAAATATTAATGATGTTTCCTTGTACTAGTAACCCATGGCTTAATTACTAGCATGCATGTAGTGGATGATAATGACAAACTCATCTACTCCCTCCGTCTAGGTGTGTAAGTCATTCTCGGGGGTTCGGTGCGACATATGCCAAAGGATTGCTTATCATGGTGGGAGCGAGTAGAACGTCGCTGGTGCATGGAAGCGGGATAAGGCATAGACACGTACGCCAGTGAACTTTAACTAGGTTGGGGGCTCTCCGTGGAGATAATACCCCTACTCCTACTCTACGGGGTCTCCGCATGATCACTAAGGCACTAGTGATACAAGATGCTCCTTGAGCTGTGTCTAGAGGTAGGAGAAGGCAAGGCTAGCTCTTCCCTGCCCTAGGTAACTAGCTAGTTCTATCAGAGTTGGAACCCTTTGCATGGGTGCCCTGGGGGGTTTATATAGGCCTACCCCCAGGGGTACAATGGTAATCCGTCCGGGTGCTGGGCCAGGCTATCAGTGTCTCCAGCCTCCGGCTTCTCTGCCGACCGTTGGGGCCCGCCGCCTGGTGGGCCCCGCCGATTGGTTGGTGGTTGCTTACTGTAGCCGTGCCGTTAGTGACGAGGGCTTGGTCATCTTCAGTGTGGCTACAGTCCCGCCGCCTGGTGGGAGATCACTGTAGCCACACCTGGTCTCATCGGCTTAATGGCATGCTTGCCTTAGGGCGAGGGACGGCCGCCTGCTGGAGGCCGGCCCTTCCCGAGTCCGACTGATTGGGCCTCCGCCGTCTTCTACGGAGTCCCTGCCCGATAGGGCCCGCCTCCGGCAGGCCGTACCGATAGGCCGTCGTGGGAACATGACTCCGCCTGCTCGGGGCGATGCCAGAGGAGACATGGAACAGTGCCCCGTCGTGCGGAGATCTCCACCTGTACGGAGCACTATAGCCGCGCCTGTCCCGGGCGTTAGGGGCGACGTACTTCACTATAGCCATGCTCTAACTTGTACTCTCGATGGGGGCTTGGTTGTATCGAGGCCGCGAGGTGGCCGCCTGCTTGATGCCGCCCTCTCTAGAGGCCAGCGGGCTGGAGCCGGCCACTCGCTGTGTTGTAGGCTGGGGTTGGCTGCCTCTGGTAGCCGACCGTAGAGCCAGCCAGCCCTTAGAGGGCAGAGCTTCAACTAGGGGCCCAGCTAGGCGGAGCTGGCCCAAAGTCTTGCTAAGTCCTTGGACCTGGGTGAGGCTACCCATGGCCCATTACTCCGACAGTAGTCCCCGAAGCCCGCGAGGCGTCGCGTTCGAGGGGCCATGGAGACTCAGCGGCTTCCCCCCTAACTGAGCTCCAGAGAGTGCTATGATCCGCCTTGCGGCACATTGACATCTTGGTACAACTTGCGGCGCGCCGGCCTCTGAGGCCGGCTTCGACAAGGCGGGGTCGTCGGACAATTTCAAACTTCACGACGGGAAAGTAGGTGGCATGCCCGCGAAGCTTCCTCCGGCCGCCGCCCGCTGTAGGGGCGCCATGCGGCGCCCACCAGCCCGGCCAACCTGCCACCCCACGCTCCCGATGGGACGTGAAAGTGGGCCAGGCCCGCCATTACCGGGCCTCGGCGCGTGGGCGGATCCATTGCGCCGAGGCGGGCGGTTGCGGTTCCCGCGGTCATTCACTGTGCGGTAAGTCTGCGTGGAGATCATGGGGACATGGGGGCGTGGCGCAGTTAATCCCACGTCCTATGCCCTGTCCCCTCAGCTTCATAGCCCAGGGGCTATAAGTAGGGGGAGGGAGGGGTGCAGCGAGGCATGCGTGCCTAGTCCCACTTCTTCTTCCTCCTCTTGCACTCTCCACTGTAGCTGATGTCGCCGCTCCTTGCCGGCCGTAGTGCTGCCGCCGCCGCCGTTGCGCTCTCGCCCCTCCCGCAGCTCCGCCCATAGCCATGGCGCGTGAGAAGGGCGGCGACTGGGACGACTAGACGGTCATTGAGGACCATATCACCTTCCTCTGCAACACACGCCGGATGCCAAGCGCGGCATTCGTCAAGGCACGGGTGCCATCGGAGATGGAGATCTCGTCGGTGCCGCAGGGGGACGAGCGTGTCGTCTTCCGCTCGTGCTTCCTCCGTGGCTTCGGCCTCCCAGCAAGCGGCTTCTTCCTCTCGTTCCACGACTTCAACCACCTCCAACCTCATCATCTGACGCCCAACTCCGTGACCCTGCTCTTCACCTTGGTCACGGCATGCGAGGGCTACATCGTCCTCCTCCCCACGATCGAGCTGTGGGGAGTGTTCTTCTATGGGAAGCTGGGTACCTCCGCCAAGGACACGCCGGCCGAATGTGGCGGCTACGTCTCCGTGCGCCGGCCGGCGAAGCGGAACGCCTTCCCGACCATCAAGCTGGCCCAGTCGGTGAAGATGTGGCAGCAGTCCTACTTCTATGTCAAGAACGTAGATCGGGTTGCCGACTTCCTCAACCTGCCGCCCTACGAGGCCGGGCCCCCCACCGGGCTCCGTCCCAACTGGGGATACAAGCCGAAGCCGGTGTCAGCGGACGCGGCAGCCGCCATCGGCCAACTCTGAGTGCTCCAGGAGTCGGAGGGCCTCATGGCCTCCGACCTCCTCGTCGCCTTCGTTGAGCGCCGAATCCTTCCGCTCCAGAGCCTCCCTCATCCGATCTTTCAGACGGGTGGGCACCCGCGACCCGTGTTGGCTGTGCACGAAAGGGATGCCGCCTGCCGAGGTAGCACAGATGGTGAACGAGATCTCCGACCTCAAGTTGTCGGAGGCAAACTGGCGGTACGGGAAGCGGCCGTACTCCCGTCACAATCCAAAGCCTGCCGTAAGTCCTTCGATTTCCTCCTTTAGATTTGTCTTTGGGTCTTTCTCTTCTTATGATTCGACTCCTCTCTTGAGCGCAAATTTACATGTCCAAGGCGGTGGCCGCCATCGTGGGGCCGGGTGGTGACTACCACCCGGACAGAGCGGTAAGCGACGAGGATGACCCCGACTTGGGGGCGGCCGCCCTGGCGGACGATGCAATAGGCGGAAGTGTGGGCGGAGCAGGCGGCACCGAGGAAGGCGGCGGCATGGAGACCTGGCCCGATGACGACGATGACGAGGATGAGCCGTGCCCCACTCGGAGCAAGGCCAACACCGGTGCCGGTCCCTCGGCTGGGCCGCCCGCCCGCGGCGGCAAGCGTAAACGGAAGCAAGGCGCTGCCCTGTTCGGCAGCGTGCCGAAAAAGCCCAAGAACCCGGCCGCAGCGACCAGGTGGCAAGAGGCCGCAGCCTAGGCGGCCAAGTAACAGAGGCAGCCGAAGGTGCCCGTCATGGTATCGGCGTAAGTGTCTTTCTTTAGACTTCACTCCTTCTGTCGATCCGGCCTAAGAGTAAATTCCTTGTCGTGTCTTCATATCTCATGGCCCCTCTCACCCTCGAAGTCGGGCGCCGCCTTGGTCATCAGGTCGGCGACGACCTCCTCCACCAGCAGGCGGATTGATCCGGCTGCCGACCTCCGGGAGGCGACAGAGCGGAACGCGCAGGAGGCGCGCGACGAAGAGGCTGTCCGCCTGGCGAAGGCGGAGGCGGATAAGGCCGCAGCCTCCACGGCGAGGAGGCTAGCACAGGCGGAGGCCGAGGCCGCAGAGAGGGAGCGGCTCGCAGGGGCCGCGCGTTGCCAGGAGCCGCTGCTTGTGACGCCATTGAACACTGCGCCCCCTCTGTCGGAGTTTGAAGCGACAACCGGGGGGACCGGTGATGAGTACCCGGTCATGGAGAGGGAGGGCGGTGACGTGGCCATGCCGGACGTCTTTGTGCCGCCGCCGCCACCGACTAGCAAACCGCGGGTCGAGCAGCCGGCCGAGCCGCTAGTGCTGCCAGCTGAGAACGTGGTGGTGACGGACCTAACTCCTCAGGTCCGCACACCCGTGCGCCGCCGTCTTGAGAAGGCAGCCTCAGTGCCGCGACCGCTGGAGATCGGAGCCGCGAGCTCATCGGTCCCCGACACCAAGGCGTCCAGTGCTGCGCCGACTGGCTGGGTGCATGGAGGCGGGACGGGCACCCTGAACCGGGCGTCCCTCGACGTCCAAGCCAAGCTCCGGGCCGAAGCCGAAGCCCTCAGGCGCTGTAATGAGACGTTCCTGGAATCACGAGCTGCTATCCACGTAGGCTTCCGGCTTCTTCTTTCCTTTGATCTTCTTTCAACTTTCGTGGGGGAGCGCCAGCGCACCCACTGGGTGTAGTCCCCAAGTTTTGGGCCGGCTGCTGAGCAGGCGGTCCGGAACTTTATCTTGTCGGAGTTAAATGTTGGTTTTGTCTGATATTCCCTTCTGCGGGACTATCACAACCTCCGCGCGGTCGTCTACAACTCCAGGGTCCATGAGCTGGAGACACGGACCGGCCATCTGTCCGAGAGCCGGAGTAAGGCTCTATTCCTTTCTTCTGTGGGGGCGCGCCAGCACACCCGCGGGGTGTAGTCCCCGAGGTTTGGGCCGACTACTGAGCAGTCGGGCTGAATCTCCCCGGTTAACTGAACTTGCTTTGTTACTTGACTGATGCTCTTCCTTCTCTTTCTTTCTTCAGAGGCCAACGCCGCCTTGCAGCAGCAGCTGGGAGAAGCCAACACCGCCCTGCGTGGCAAGGAGGCAGAGTGCAGCAAGCTGGCCGAAGAGCGGGACCGGCTGGTCGCTCAGCTTGTCGAGCAGGAGGAGGCCCTCAAGCCAGCCCAGCTGGAGGTGAGGACGAAGGAGGCCGACCTCCTCGCCGAGTTTGAGGTCGAGCGCTCCGCCTAGGCCGACAAGGAAGCCCAGGTGACGGCCTGCTTCAGCAGTATTGAAGACTTGGTTGATGTTAAGCTTCATTCTTTTGGTTTCTTGTTTCAAACTATCGGCCCTTGCTTATAACTTTGGCCTTTCTCTTTTCTTCTGCCCAAGCAGACTTCTTCCCGGGCCACTCTGTTGCCGCGATCCAGATGATCGAGGCCCAGCGCGAGGAGCGGAGGGCGGAGGGTGCGCAGATCGCTACCGACGCCCCCCGGACTCTTGGTGAGCAGATCCTTAGCATCCAGGCCCGCCTTCGGCCTGCCCATCAAATGCTGCGCTGCCTTCAGCGCATAGGGGCCCAGGCGGTCTCCGCCCTCTGGCCAGGACTACCGGCTCCACGCACTCCAAGCCGGACTGCCGACTGGCTGGAGGTGGCGTCCGACCGCCTGGAAGCCTGGAAAGGCTCAGCAGCCCAGGCAGGAGCGCGCCGGGCCTTGGAATTCGTCAAGGCGTGGTACCCTGGGCTGGATCTAGCCCAGTTAACCACCTTCCGGCTGGAGGCGCAGGAGGAGCTGGCGGTGGTGGAGGCCGAGCTTATCAATAGGGCAGCGGCGATCGCCGACTTCACCGACACCAGTGTCTTTGTCCCTGAGGTGGTCGAGGAAGGCGCCGAAGCGCTGCAGGAGTGGCTTGGGCTGAACCCGGAGGACAACAAAGACTCGGCTGAAGTCATCGACTCCAGCGATGAAGGGGAAGGGGAGGAGGAGGAGGAGGAGGAGGAGGAGGAGGAGGAGGAAGAAGAAGAAGAGGAGAGCGATGTCGATCTGCCGGAGGTCGGGGCGGACGGTCAGCCCCAGCCTGACCGGGCCTCAAGCAATGAGCCGCGCATCGAGGCGCCGACTGCTACTGGAAACGGTCAGGCAGGGATCGACCAGCCGCCCGTTCGTCCCACGGACGCCGCCGACTCCGTCCTCCAGCCTTCCGCCGCCCCGACTGCCGCTGCCGACTCTTCTGCCCAGACGGAGCCGCCTGCCGCGTCAGGCGGCACAGCTGACTCCAGCGTTTAGCCGGAGCCTTCTGCCATGCCGACCGGCACCGCCCAGCCGGAGCCTTCTGCTGCACCTTAGGATTTTCTCTTTCCCCCTATTTTACTAGAGTCTTGAACAACTTGGTTAAATTTCAGTTCCGCCTGCAGGGTGTATGTCGAACTTTGTTTGAATACCGGTCGGTAGGCCTTTATCCTTGTAAATATTCTATCATTGCTTATGCTTGTTGTGCCGACCTCTAGCTTTTCTTTCCTTCGCTCCTTCGGGAAGGGCCGGCACAAAGATAGAGTCTGAATCAGGAGATGTCTTGACAGACGGCTTGAGAAGGCGGCGAACAGCGACGCCGGCTGGTATTGCTTGTCGGGTGGAGCCAATCCATGCCAAGGCATCTGCTTGCTCATTGTCGTTTCTTGGCACGTGAAGGAACTCGCACCCGTCAAAGTATCCACTAAGTTGCTGCACGAGGAAGCGGTAGTTTGCCATGTTTGCATCCTTGGCGTCCCAGTCGCCTGACGACTGCTGGACCACCAAGTCGGAGTCACCATAGCACAGGATCCGGCGGATGCCGAGTTCCTTGGCAAGCCGGAGCCCATGTATGAGTGCCTCATATTCAGCTACGTTGTTGGAGGCGGCGAAGTGGACTTGCAGCACGTATTTGAGCTTGTCGCCCTTGGGAGAGGTGAGGACGATGCCGACTCCCAGACCGGTGCGCATTTTTGAACCATCAAAATGCATCCGCCAATGGGTGGAGTCTGGTGCAGGCAGCAAATACTGGGTCTCAGCCCAGTCGACGAGGAAGTCGGCCAGCACTTGTGACTTGATGGTGGTGCGAGGCTGGTAGTAGATGGCGTAAGGGGCCAGATCAATAGCCCACTTGGCCACTCGGCCAGAGGCGTCTCGGCTCCCAATGATCTCAGCAAGCGGAGCTGTGCAGACGGCGGCTATTGGGTGCTCTTGAAAGTAAGGCTTCAGCTTCTTGGCGGAAAAATGCACGTTGTAGCACATCTTCTGGTAGTGTGGGTAGTTTTGCTTGGAGGTGGACAGTACTTCGCTCAAGTAATACACTGGTCTCTGGACTGGCAATGCTCTGTCCCCCTCCTTGCGCTCTACCACCATGACTATGCTGACAACCCGACTGGTGGCTGTGATGTAGAGGAGCATGGGCTCCTTCTCAGTCGGAGCCGCCAGGATAGGCGGGGTTGCCAACATCTTCTTGAGTTGGAGAAATGCTTCGTCCGCCTTGTCGTTCCACTCGAGAAAAGTGGTCTTCTTCATGAGTTGGTATAGGGAAAGAGCTTTCTCGCCCAGCCGGCTGATGAAACGGCTAACTGATGCCAGGCAGCCGGTGAATTTCTGCACGTCCAGCAGTCGGGTGGGCACTTCCATCCTCTCAATTGCCTTGATCTTCACAAGGTTGCACTCTATGCCGCGCTCTGAGACCAGGAAACCGAGAAGCTGGCCGGCTGGTACTCCAAAGACGCATTTCTCTGGGTTGAGCTTGATCTGGAATCGGCGCAGGTTCTCAAAGGTTTCCTTGAGATCTTCTAGCAGCGTGTCGCGCTTTTCTGTCTTCACCACCACATCGTCCACATAGACATGGGCATTTCTGCCGAGCTGCTTGAGGAGGCACTTCTGCATGCAACACTGAAACGTGGCACCGGCATTTCGCAAGCCGAACGTCATGGTCAGGTAGCAGAAGGCTCCAAATGGCGTGATGAAGGCGGTCTTCAGCCTGTCGGCCGGATTCAGCTTTATCTGATGGTAGCCTGAATATGCATCCAAGAAACTCAACAGCTCGCATCTGGCTGTGGAGTCTATTACTTGATCAATCCTTGGTAAGGCAAAGGGATCTTTGGGGCAGGCCTTGTTGAGGCTGGTGTAGTCAATACACATACGCCACTGATTGTTCTTCTTCAACACTAGGACTGGGTTGGCAAGCCATTCTGGAAAGAACACTTCCATGATGAATCCGGCTGCCAGAAGCTGGGCTATCTCTTCTCCAACAACTCTTCTCTTCTCTTATGACAGGCGGCGCAAGGGCTGCCTGACCGGCTTGACGTCAGGTGGGACATGTAGTTTATGCTCGGCGAAATCCGTCGGAACACCCGACATGTCTTTGGGAGACCATGCAAAGATGTCCCGATTCTCACGGAGGAAATCAACAAGCTCGTTTTCCTATTTGCTGTCTAGGTTTGCACCTACGATAGCATGCCTCTCCGGGTGCTCTGGGTCTAAGGGTATCTTCTTGGTTTCCTTTGCCGACTTGAACGAGCCCTCTACGTCCGACTCCTTGGGGGTGGGTGACATTTCCGGCTTCTTGCCTGCCATTGCCACCACCCGGTCTAGGAGCCGCTTCTTGGCTGCAATCACAAGGGACTCGGCCAGCCGGCTACTGTCCGCAGCACAAGCGACCGACTTCTAGTAGTCTCCGACTACGGTTAGGATCCCCTTGGTACTTGGCCTCTTCATCTTGAGGTAGGCGTAGTGGGGGACCGCCATGAATCTGGCCAGGGTAGGTCGGCCAAGCAGTGCATGGTAAGGGCTCTCTAGGTCCACCACCTCAAACCAAACTAGCTCTCGACGGAAATGATTCTTGTCTCCAAAGATGACATTAATTTGGATCTTGTCGATTGGTGAGCAAGAAAGGCCAGGGACTATGCCATGGAATACGGTCCGACTTGGGAGGAGATGCTTTTGCTTGATTACCAACTTCTCCATTGTGTCGCGGTACAGGATATTTATGCTGCTTCCGCCATCTGTTGCAAGGGTGGCATCCAGGCCTAGGGCATAGGAACCGGGGGAAGGCATTACTTCCGGATGGACGGCCCTGCTCCAGCTGATGGGCTTCTCGGACCAGTGCATGAACTCTGGGGTGCTTGAGGCTACTGCATGCACCTCTTGCTGTTGTTGCCGTCTGCTGCGCCTATCATCGGCCACACTAGTGAACATGACATAGGCTTCGTGCTCTGCAGGGTACTCATCTTGAATGGCGCCGACTGGCCGGGCCGCCGGCTGCTGGGGCGGAGGAGGCGGCGGGTCGGCAGGCGGAGGAGGTAGGAGGCCATCTCCCTTAGCAATCCTGGTGAGCCAATGACACTTCTGAGTGGTGTGGTTGGACGGCTTCACGCCACTATGAAACTTGCAGGGAGCATCGAGGGTCTGCTCGTACGAGAAGGCGGGCAGCCAGTTGGGCTTGCCGCCCTTCTGACACTTGGGCACTGGCTGCTCCTCCGGCTGCTGATCCTCGACTGTCGCCACCTGCCGGCTGTCGGAAGCCTGCTGGGTGGCCTTCCGCTTGTTGTCGCTTGGAGGTTGTCTCCGACTGGTCTCGCCAGCCGGAGTCCAGGGAGCCTGAGGTGCTACCTTGCCAGATGCATCGACTAATATCTCCGCCGTCATGGAGGAGTTGGCCGTGGCGTGCTTGTCGGCGATGATTAACAGTTCGTCGAGAGTCGCAGGCTCGTCGCAAAGAAGCCGGTGCTTGAGGAGGGTGCCTTCTCGGCACCCGGCGGTGAAGTACTCGATGGCCTGCACCTCGTGCACGCCCTCACAGGAGTTGCACAGCTCGGCCCAGCGCGTGAGGTAGTCGCGAGTCGATTCGCTGGGCCCTTGGACGCACAAGGAGAGCTGTCGGGGCTTAGGAGGCCACTTGTACGCGTTGGTGAAGTTGCAGATGAAGGCCTCAGTGAAATCCACCCAGCTATTGATGCTGCGGGGCTTCAGGTTGTTGAGCCACGTCCGGGTCGTCCCCTGAAGCATGAGTGGGACGTATTTCACGGCAACGTGCTTGTTGCCGTTTGCTATACTGACGGCCATGGAGTAGTCGACCAGCCAGTCCTCCGGCTTGACGGAGCCAGTGTATTTGGGCGTATCTCGCGGGAGAGTGAACCCTTTGGGGAAGGGCTCATCTCGGATTCGGGGGCCAAAGCAGGGCGGTCCTGGAGCGTCTTTTCTTTTAGCGCCAGGGATCGGTTGAGGCGATCGATCCGATGGCGGGCGTCGTTCTCTCCTACTCCCTCTCGGCGGCCAAGGCGGTCGCCGATTGTCGGGTGCGTGACAAGAGGCGGAGTGGGGTGCCTCGCTCCACGAGGCGGAGGAGGCGGCTGGTCACCTCGCCGCTCCACTGCATGAGGGCGGCCGTCCTTGTCCCGCTTGATGGAGAGGCGCGTCCGGCTGCGGCTGGCA
Organism: Triticum aestivum; assembly: GCF_018294505.1. Classification (NCBI taxonomy): domain Eukaryota; kingdom Viridiplantae; phylum Streptophyta; class Magnoliopsida; order Poales; family Poaceae; genus Triticum; species Triticum aestivum. The sequence goes on from NC_057813.1 coordinate 132,192,737, forward strand.
GCCGGCTCGTAGCCTTTTCCTCCTCGGGCACCACCTGTTGGCGTCCGGGATGTCGCCCCATGATCTTGGTGAGTGGGCGGCTCGTTGTTTCGTCGGGCTGGAACTTCAGTGCGGCAGCCGGCCTCGTGCTGCACGGCGGCCGCGTCTAGGAGCTGCTGGACTCGCTCCGTCATGTGGCGGCACTCGTCGCCGTCATATTTGTCCAGCTCATCCGTCACCGCCTGGGCGGCCCGGATGTTGAAAGTGCAACTATCCCTAGGTGGTTTTGGTAATTCCTAACAACATATAGCTCATTGAGCTAATACTATTCCAGGACAAACATTTTAGGAAAAGCTCAATGAATGGCATGGCATGCATGAGGAAATTGGATCCCTCAAAATTCTAAGGATATAAGGATTGGCTCAAGCTCAAAAGCTCAAGACTCTGCATTTTATATTTTAGTGATCCAAGATCACATTGAGTCTATAGGAAAAGCCAATACTATCAAGGAGGGATGAGGTGTTGCTTAATGAGTTTCTTGCTTCAAGTGCTTAGTGATATGATCCAAAAACCCTCAACTACTTTCTCATATCCACATATGACCTAAACCTAAAGTCAAACTTGGCCCCACTGATTCTTTCTATCCGGCGCCACTGAGTTCAGATGTCATAGCCACTGCCACAAACCCTAGGCAAATCGGTCTCACTGATAGGGATCTCGATCTCACCGAGATGGGATTGTAATCTCTCTGTTTCCCTTCGTAATGTTCGGTCTAACCGAAGTGAGCAATCGATCCCACCGAGATTGCAATGTAAACTCTCTGTTTCCCTTCCGTAACATTTCGGTCCAACCGAAATGAGCGAACCGGTCCCACCGAGTTTACCTCACCAACTCGCTAGTTAGCTTATTACCAAAATCGGTCTAACCGAGTTTGTGTACTCGGTCTCACCGAGATTACGTTATGCCCTAACCCTAACCATATCGGTCCTACCGAGTTGCATGTTGGTCCCACCAAAAATCACTAACGGTCACTAGGTTTACTAAATCGGTCTGACCGAGTTTGTTGATTCGGTCCCACCGAGATTGGTAAATTGTGTGTAACGGTTAGATTTTGTGTGGAGGCTATATATACCCCTCCACCTCATCTTCATTCGTGGAGAGAGCCATCAGAACAAACTTACACTTCCAACTTACCATTTCTGAGAGAGAACCACCTACTCATGTGTTGAGGCCAAGATATTCCATTCCTACCATATGAATCTTGATCTCTAGCCTTCCCCAAGTTGCTTTCCACTCAAATCTTCTTTCCACCAAATCCATATCCTGTGAGAGAGAGTTGAGTGTTGGGGAGACTATCATTTGAAGCACAAGAGCAAGGAGTTCATCATCAACACACCATTTGTTACATCTTGGAGAGTGGTGTCTCCTAGATTGGCTAGGTGTCACTTGGGAGCCTCCGACAAGATTGTGGAGTTGAACCAAGGAGTTTGTAAGGGCAAGGAGATCGCCTACTTCGTGAAGATCTACCGCTAGTGAGGCAAGTCCTTCGTGGGCGACGGCCATGGTGGGATAGACAAGGTTGCTTCTTTGTGGACCCTTCATGGGTGGAGCCCTCCATGGACTCGCGCAACCATTACCCTTCGTGGGTTGAAGTCTCCATCAACGTGGATGTATGATAGCACCACCTATCGGAACCACGGCTCAAAAATCACCGTGTCTCCAAATTGCGTTTGAAATCTCCAAACCCTTCCCTTTACATTCTTGCAAGTTGCATGCTTTACTTTCCGCTGCTCATATACTCTTTGCATGCTTGCTTGAATTGTGTGAAGATTGCTTGACTTGTGCTAAGATAGCTAAAATATGCCAAAGACTAAAATTGGGAAAAGGTTAAGTTTTTAATTGGTCAAGTAGTCTAATCACCCCCCCTCTAGACATACTTCAAGATCCTACAAGTGGTATCAGAGCTTTGGTCTCCATTTGCTTTGATTTCCATAGCTTTTGGTGGTCATAGCCTTGGTTTCACAACCTAGGAGAGTATGGCGTCTAGCAAGGGAAATTATCAGCGTAGAGGTCCTTACTTTGATGGTACTAATTTTGCTAGTTGGAAGCATAAGATGAAAATGCATATTCTCGGACATAACCCCGTCGTTTGGGCTATTGTGTGCATTGGCTTGCAAGGTGAATTCTTTGATGGGAGGGAACGAAACCGTGAAGCTAGCGCGGAAGAGTTGAAGATGTTGCAATACACCGCTCAAGCTTGTGATATCCTCTTCAACAGATTGTGCCTCGAAGAATTCAACAAAATCAGCCATCTTGAGAATGCAAAGGAAATCTGGGATACTTTGATTGATATGCATGAAGGTACCGACTCCGTCAAGGAATCCAAATTGGATGTGCTCCAAAGTCAACTTGACAAGTTCAAAATGAAGGATGGTGAAGGTGTCGCTGAAATGTACTCTAGGCTTGCTCTTATCACAAATGAGATTGCGGGCTTAGGAAGTGAAGAGATGCCCGACAAATTCATCATTAAGAAGATCCTAAGAGCATTGGATGGAAAATATGATACCGTGTGCACATTGATCCAAATGATGCCAAATTACAAGAATCTCAAGCCAATGGAGGTCATTGGAAGAATTGTTGCTCATGAGATGTCACTCAAGGATAAGGAGGAACTTCACAACAAGTCAAGTGGTGCTTACAAAGCCTCATGTGAAGCCCCTACATCATCAAGTGAGAAACAAACCTTCAATGAAGAATTGAGCTTAATGGTGAAGAACTTCAACAAATTCTACAGGAGTAGAAGCAAAGAGAGAAGCTCCAAGTCAAGGTCCTACAATGACAAAAGATCTTCCAGTCGAGAGCGCAATTGCTACAATTGTGGGAGACCCGGACACTATTCCAATGAGTGTACATCACCCTACAAAAGTAGAGAAGATTCTCCCAAAAGAAGAAGTAGAAGAGAAGAATCACCGCCAAGAGAGAGAAGGAGTAGAGATGATCGTTATGAACGAAGAACATCCCGGAGAAGCAAGGATTCGGAAAGGAAGGACAAGTCATCAAAGATCTACACAAAACGAAGACATCAAGCTCATGTTGGTGAATGGGTATCCAGTTTCGACTCTGAACATCACTCCGAGAGAAGCTATCACTCTGACTCCGAACATACTCAAGATGAAGGTGTTGCCGGTCTAGCACTTGTGTCAACCAACTCCTACGACATATTTGATTCACCAAATGAAGGAATTGGAATATGCTTCATGGCTAAAGGCCCTAAGGTAACGCACCCCGAGTATGTTGATTTCAATAGTGATGAAGATGACTTGTTAGGTGATGATGATTTACTTATTGAGAACTCTAGTGATGAATACTATGATGAAACGTCAATTAATCATGCTAATCAAGATAAAACGAATGGCGATGATAAGGAGAAAATTGAGCTCCTAACTAAAGAACTAAACACTCTTAAGTTAGCTCATGAAACTATCTCAGGGGATCATCGAGAACTTTTGAGGACTCATGAGAAGTTACGCTTTGAAAAGCTCAATCTTGAGCAAGAGTATGAGTTCTTAAAAGCAATCAATGACGATCTTCGCAAGAAAAGTTCTTCTTACATTGCCAAGCGTTTACTCTTATCTACTTACATGACTCAAGTCAAGTCTAGTAATAAGAACAAGAAGGATTCTTCCTCTAGTGCACTTGTTTTCGCTACTAATGGCGCACTACAGGTGCGCCACTAGCACCACGCCATTAGATTTTTTTCTAATGGCGCACCTGTGGTGCGCCATTAGTATTATAAGTGCATCTAGTGCCACCCCTAGTTGGTTTTGGAGTATTGACGACAAAGTTGGTTAAGGGACTAATGCGTTTGTGAGAATTGCAGGATAACGCAGGTAGTGTCCCTCATTGATTCGGTTTACCTACCGGAGATGACCCCTAAAAATGTATGAAGACATTGAAGACAATGGTGGTATGAGAAGATATTCATATTCAAGACTATGACATGAGAAGACATTGCGTGAAGACTATGGAGCGCGAAGACTGTGTGGATTCATTACTTCCTTTTCTTCTTTGTTGAGTCATAGGAACCACCGTACTGTTAAGTGGGGTCCAAGTGAACTAAGTCAGAGTGACTGAAGTGATGCTCAACTCAAAGCCTATGTCTTCGAGCGAAGACAATGAGAGCAAACCTTATCCAGAGCTGGATGAGTCAGCTTTGCTTGTAGCCCAAGTAAAGTTGCCGCGTGTGTTTGAAATCTGACCGTTGGAACATGTGCCAGTTCCTTAGTGACCCAGGGTCATTTTGGACAAATCAGGTTGGGTTGCCTAGTGGCTATAAATAGCCCACCCCCTACACCATAAATTGGTGGCTACTCAGAATTAGTATACGGCTTTTGTCGTTTGAGAGCAACCCACCTCGAAGCATTTGAGAGAGAGAAATCCTTGCGAGGACAAAGCCCAAACACCCAGAGCCAAAGAGTGTTAGGCATCACTGAAGTCTTTCTGTCTGTGTGACCTGAAGACTTATTACACTTGAGGACTGTGTATCCTCCAGCCGGTTAGGCGTCGCGTTCTGAGCATCCAAGAGTCATTGTGGATTGCCGAGTGAACGAAGTCTGTGAAGGTTTGGAAGTCTACCTTGAAGACTTACCAGAGTGATTGGGCGAGGACTAAGTGACCTTAGCTCAAGGGGAATAAGGTGAAGACACGGTCTTCTGAGTTGAATCTCAGCCTCCCTAACCAGACGTACAGTTGTCACAGCAACTGGAACTGGTCCAACAAATCCTGTGTCTTCAACAAGCAACTGGTTCTATCTCTTCCCTCCTTTACCTTGAGTTTGTCTTCGTGAAGTCGATGCTTATCTGTCTTATCTGATTGACTTCATTGCTTGACTACTATTGTTGATTGGCTTCATACTATCTTCCATCCTGATCCTACTACCTAGCTGCTATTAGTCTTTGTACGTTAACGCTATTGCAAACTTGACTATGGCTTGCTTGTTGTAGTCTATCTTCCGCTGCATATCAATTAGGTTATTTCTATTGTTTGTCTTCGAAACTTCCATGTTTTGAAGACTTTGCTAAAAATCGCCTATTCACCCCCCTCTAGTCGATAACTAGCACTTTCAATTGGTATCAGAGCAAGGTACTCCCTTGTTCTGTGTGATTCGGTTTAACCACCTGGAGTTTAGCTATGTCAACTGCAGGGATAATCAAAGTCTCCGCTGCTTGCCCCGTGTTCGATGGAACAATAAGATGCGCATGCATCTTGAAGCCATTGATGTCGACCTCTGGTATGTCGTCAAGAATGGCGTTCCCAAAACTGGTGAAGGTGTCACCCCTACTGATGTCAAGAAGTTCATTCAACTGGACTCGACTGCAAAGAACATCATCTGTGGTCATCTGACCAAAGGACAATATGGCCGTGTGAGTGCTCTGGAAATGTCAAAGCTAGTCTGGGGCTGGCTGTCGAAGGTCAATGAAGGCGTATGTACACAGAGAGACCAGAGAATCAGTGTTCTTCGCAATCTCTTCAATCGCTTCAAGAGAAACGACAACGAAAATGCCCAGCTCACGTTTGATCGCCTCACCAGCATCACAAATGAGCTTCAGGATCTCGGCACCACTGAGATCACCAAGCATGAAATTGTCAAGACACTGCTGAGATCACTTGACACCTCCTTTGACACCCTTGCCCTCATGATACAAGAACGTCCTGACTTCAAGACACTCGATCCGTCTGATATACTTGAGAGGCTCAACACACATGAGTTGCAGCTTTCTGAGAAAAGAGATATCTATGGCCCCAACTATGGCCGAACTCGTGCTTTGAAGGCAAAAGTTGTTTCCTCATCTGAAGAAGAAGAATCTGACTGCGGTTCTGACGATCCTGAAGACATTGGAAGGGAGCTTGCTATGCTTGTGAAGAAGTTCCAGAAATTCACCAAGAAGAAGGGCTTCAGAAAGTCTTCACGATCCAGTTCAAGAAATGATGAAGCTTCCACTCAAGACAACAAGAAGAGAACATGTCACAAGTGTAAGAAGCCTGGGCACTACATCTCTGAGTGTCCTCAGTGGGACAACGAGAAGAAGAAGAAGAAGAGCAAGGAATATGACTCCGATGACAAGAAGAAGAAGAAATCTTCGAAGTCTTCTTCCAAGTCCTCATCAAGGTCTTCATCTCACAAGAAGAGCTCATCTGGCAAGGCTCGTGCTTTTGTTGGCAAGGAAATGGATTCAGAGGAGGAGTCTGCTTCTGAGGAGGCAGAGGTGGAATCTGAAGCTGAGTCCGACTCTGGCGTTGCAAGTCTGGCTCTAGCCACAGCCTACGTCGCAAAGTCCATCTTCAACACTGAAGACAATGACTCCCACACCAACGCTGATGATGACAAGGACGATCCTGCTCCCACCTACTGCTTCATGGCACGCGGTGCCAAGGTAAAATCGCGCGATGCTTACTTTCAAACATCAAGTGAAGATGACTCTGATTGTGAATCTAAACCCAGCTACAAAACACTTGCTAAAATTGCTACTGAACAACAAAGGGCTATGGAACATACTCAAAAACTGTTAGACAAAAGCGATGACCTGTTGGACGCGGAAATGACACGTTCACAGTCCTTAGTTGAAGACATAAAAAATCTTCATGCTAAGTATCAAGAACTTGAAAGTCTTCATGAGACGCTCTCAACCACTTATGAAAAGCTCTCCTATGATTATCTTCAAAGGAAGCAAGAGCTTGAGAAACTGAAAGCGACTCATGAAGATCTTCAAAAAGAGAATGAGTCATTTCGCGCTCAACAGATCAGTCCCGCTCAGGATGAATTTGAACCACCATGCTTAAAATGCATTGAGCGTGATAACGCTGCCTCTGTTGCTGAATGTTCCACTGCTGCTACTGTTGCTCTGTCTTCAACTACTGATGTGGTAACTAACCCCTCTTCTGAGGATACCACTACTATTGCTGATGAAAATGCTAGGTTGAAGACATTGCTTGAAACAGGGATGTATAAAAGTCTGAAAGGGCATCAGACACTTTGTGATGTCCTCAAAAAGCAGATTCTGAACCGAAACCCTAGGAAAGAGGGTGTTGGGTTCGAGAGGAAAATGAATGCTGATGGTTCCTACTGGAAGCCTGAGCAGTATCCCAAAACCACATGGGTTGCTGCAAAGGAACCTTCAGTGGATCCATCCACTTTATCTGGATTTACCTGTGCTAATCCTATTATCATTGATGAATCCTTTGATGCAAACTATAAACTGTTCAAAAATCAGAATGGTGAAGTGTTTGCCAGGTATATTGGTACTAACTGCAGGAATGGACCTCCTATGAAGAAGATCTGGGTTCCCAAAAGCTGTCTTGAGAATCTTCCAGTGAATGTCATCATGACACCACCAGGGAAGAAGACAAACCCCAGACCAAAGGCATCATATGGTCCAACAGCTACTTACGAACACAGGACTCAATTGAGTCACCCTAACGCCAATGTTTTGCAGGGAAATCATACTCAGACTCATGAATATGAGCGTGTGTCTTCAAACCGCTATGTTCATAGAACTAAGAACTTTTCTGCTTATTCACATGAGTATCATTCATCTCCTGCAAGGCTATTTGCTAGGGCTTCAAAGCCGAAATTCTCAGATGCTGCACTTAGACTCATTGCTTCTAAGCCACCCCTGAAAATGTGGGTGGTGAAGAAGAATTAACTCTCTTTTGCAGAATGTGGTCTCCAGCCAGCAATCAATGGCGTCCGATATAATTGCTGGGGACCTAAAACACAAAGGGACGCATGATAAAATGACTTACTATGTATTCCACATATGAATCGCTTACCTGTCATACTGTGTGCTAACTTTCATCTATGCTGTGATAATCCAAGTGTGCATCAACTGCTTATGCTTCACAACATACCTTGTGAAGCCTATCCTCCTAACTGCACTGTAGGGCATGTCACCAAAAGCTTCAGAATGGATTATTGACAGCGGATGCACTAATCATATGACTGGTGATCGAAGTCTTCTCATGGACTCAACCTTACGTCCATCCGACAAGAGTCAAATCACATTTGCTGACACTGGTAAAGGCAAGGTATTGGGTCTAGGTAGAGTTGCAATCTCAAAGGATCAACACATGGATAAAGTGATGCTTGTTGAATCCCTTGGATTCAACTTAATGTCTGTCTCAATGCTTTGTGACTTAAACATGATTGTGATATTTGGAAAATATCGTTGCCTTGTACTAATGGAATCTGACAAGTCTCTAGTCTTTGAAGGGTATAGGAAAGGTGATCTATACATGGTAGATTTCTCAGCAGGTCCACAGCTTGCCGTATGTCTTCTTGCAAAAGCTTCAGAATGCTGGCTCTGGCATCGAAGGCTGGGGCACGCTGGCATGAGGAACTTGCACACTCTCGTCAAGAAGAAGCATGTCATAGGCATCGAAGGTGTCAAGTTCAAGAAAGATCATTTGTGTGGTGCTTGTGAAGCTGGAAAGATGACAAGGGCCAAGCACCCCTCGAAGACAATCATGACAACGTCTCAACCCTTCGAGCTGCTACACATGGACTTATTTGGACCTACTCATTACTCCACCCTCACAACAACGGCGTGTCTCTATGGCTTCGTCATTGTTGATGACTACTCAAGATATACATGGGTGCACATAATTCTCTACAAGACTGAAGTACAAGATGTCTTCAGACGATTCGCCAATCGAGCAATGAACAATTATGGCGTCAAGATCAAGCATATCAGAAGTGATAACGGCACTGAATTCAAGAACACCGGGCTTGATCTTTATCTGGATACAATGGGAATCACTCATAAATTTTCTGCTCCATACACACCTCAGCAAAACGGCATTGTTGAGCGCAAGAACAGAACCCTCATCGAGATGGCTCGAACAATGCTCGACGAGTACAAGACACCAAGAAAGTTCTGGCCTGAAGCCATTGATACAGCTTGTCACATCATCAACCGTGTCTACATCCATAAGCTTCTGGGCAAAACATCCTATGAGCTCCTTACTGGCAAGAAGCCAAATGTCAGTTACTTCAGAGTCTTTGGTGCTAGGTGCTGGATCAAGGATCCCCATCACAAGTCAAAATTTGAACCCAAAGCTCACGAAGGCTTCATGCTTGGCTATGGAAAGGATTCGCACTCTTACAGAGTCTTCAACCTCTTCCACTACAAAATCGTTGAAACAGTGGATGTGCGATTTGACGAAACCAATGGTTCACAAAGAGAATTCTGCCAAGTACACTTGATGAAGCTCCTTCCAGTGAATCTATCAAGCTGATGGGAACTGGTGAAATCATGCCCTTCTGAAGCACAGCCTGAAGAGGAACTTATCATTTCTGCACCAAACCAACCTGAAGACAATGCTCAGACCGAAGACAATACTTCCAATGATGACAATGATCAGCATGAGCAAGGTCTTCGTCTAGTTCATCCTCGTGTTGCAAATGAAGTACAAATTGAGAAGATAATTGACAGCATCAATGCGCCTGGTCCGCTTACTCGCTCAAGAGCAACACAGTTAGCAAACTTCTGTGGGCACTTTTCATTTGTGTCAATATCAGAACCCAAGAAAGTTGCTGAAGCTTTTATGGAACCTGAATGGATTCAAGCCATGCAAGAAGAACTTCAACAGTTCAAGCTGAATAATGTTTGGGAACTTGTCAAGCGACCTGACCCTCGCAAGCATAACATTATTGGAACAAAATGGATATATCGAAACAAGCAAGATGAGCATGGTCAAGTCGTCAGAAACAAAGCACGTCTTGTGGCTCAAGGATATACTCAAGTTGAAGGAATTGACTTCGATGAAACATTTGCTCCTGTTGCTAGGCTTGAAGCTATTCGCATACTGCTAGCCTATGCTAATCATCACAACATCTTGCTATATCAAATGGATGTGAAGAGTGCATTTCTCAATGGCAAGATTGAAGAAGAAGTATATGTCGCTCAACCACCTGGCTTTGAAGATCCAAAACATCCTGATATGGTGTACAAGCTAAACAAAGCACTGTATGGCCTCAAACAAGCTCCTCGTGCCTGGTATGATACAATCAAAGACTTCCTGAAGAGCAAAGGCTTCAAACCTGGATCCCTCGATCCCACACTCTTCACGAAGACATATGATGGTGAACTGTTTGTGTGCCAAATATATGTGGATGACATAATCTTCGGCTGCACCAACCAGAAGTACAGTGATGAGTTTGGGTACATGATGCAAGAGCAATATCAAATGTCCATGATGGGTGAGCTGAAGTTCTTCCTTGGTCTTCAAATTCGTCAGCAACGAAATGGCATCTTCATATCTCAAGAAAAGTACCTCAAAGATTGTCTGAAGAAGTTTGGAATGGAAGACTGCAAAGGCTACACGACGCCAATGCCAGCCAAACACCACCTTGGTCCCGACGACAATGGTAAAGAGTTCGATCAAAAGGTATACCGCTCCATGATTGGTTCTTTGCTTTATTTATGTGCATCTAGGCCAGATATTATGCTTAGTGTTTGCATGTGTGCTCGATTCCAAGCGGCACCAAAGGAATCGCATCACTTAGCTGTGAAGCGAATTCTTCGATATTTGGCTTACACCCCAACACTCGGATTATGGTATCCAAAGGGCTCAAGGTTTGACCTAGTTGGATTCTCGGATGCTGATTATGCTGGTGACAAGGTGGATCGCAAGTCAACATCAGGCACATGTCATTTTCTTGGTCGATCACTTGTCTGTTGGTCTTCAAAGAAGCAGAACTGTGTATCACTCTCAACTGCTGAATCTGAATACATTGCTGCTGGATCCTGTTGTGCTCAGCTTCTATGGATGAAGCAAACTCTCAAGGATTATGGCATCAACCTGAAACAAGTACCTCTCTTCTGCGACAACGAAAGTGCCATCAAGATAGCCAACAATCCAGTCCAGCACTCGAAGACAAAGCACATTGAAATACGTCATCACTTTCTCAGAGATCATGTTATGAAGAAAGATATAGATATCATGCACGTCAACACTGAAGAGCAACTGGCAGATATCTTCACAAAGCCCTTGGATGAGAAAAGGTTTTGCAAGTTACGGTGTGAGCTAAATATCTTGGAATCCTCGAATGTCCTGTGATCAGGCACACATCCTAACACTTATGCATGTTGATGACATAGATGTGCAACACACAAAGTAATGTATATCTTCAATCAATGAAGATTTACACTCTGAGTGTGAATACATTAACATGGAATTTAGACTTCGGAGCGCCACGATAATTGTGCGTCGTGTCTGGGTCTAATACTTCCTATACGGTGGGTAATGCCACCACCAACTTTCTCTGTTTGAAGTGTTTCACTCATGGCGTTATATTACAAAGACTTCGCATTTGGTTTGTCTTCAGTTTCAATTTATCTTCATGATTTTCTGCGCTATGATGATTTGATTGCATATATGTATACACACTAGCGCTCTGTCCTCTACAGCATTCACTTATAGCTATGTCTTCAAGCTGAATCTTTTGAACTAAGTGAATGTGATCGGACCCTAACCTCTCTATGCTTCCTATCTCAAACTCTATCTGTCCAAATCATATGCATTCTATTGAAACTGTCGAATGTCTTCTCTGCGTCCTAGTCAGCAGAAGACAAAGAGATAAACACTAAATCTGTTTTAAATGACTTATCTTTATTGTTGAAATCCGGAGAAGCCGGAACAACTCTCCGACATGCCTGGCGGGCATGGGAACGTGGGACAATTCTAAGTATGTTGCATGCTTGCCACGTACCCCTCAGATGTGAACTGCCAGGGGCACCAGCGTAATTGTGCTGTGTCTCTCACCTACTTATAAATACTTGTCCCTTGCGGTACAGAAATCCTTCTTCCACCTCTCCACCTCCGTCAAAACCCTAGCGCCACCACTAGCTCTCGACGACGCCGGCGATGAAGCGCTTAGCTGCCGCGACTTCTCCGACGCCGTCCTCACGCCGGCCGCGGACATCGTCCTCTCCACCGTCGCCGTAGGTGTCCTCCGTCGCCAAGTTAGGGCACGGTGGGCTGAACTGCTCGGTCTCTCATTCTTCCCATCTAGCAGTTCGTTGTGCGGTAATTAGAACTCTATTTTTACCACCTTTTTGATCTTCATAGATTCATCCTACTTACCAAAAGTGGTTTCTACCTACTCAATGTTAGATCTATTCTGTCTGCATCTCATAATGCCTAGTCTATTCACTTAGATTTCCTATCTAGTTTGATTCCTCACTTGTACTTATTCACGGATTGGTACAAATCTGGAACCAACTCACCACATATAAGTGAATGTCTTCGCATCATGAGGTCAATGTCTTCAAACTGATTTATCTTCAAAATCTTCTGAGAATGCATATGACCTCTTCTCCTTCCCTCGCATCTCTAATGCTGTCACAGGTACATGTCCGTGGGAGAATCCCTTGGTTCTCATAGTCTGCATTCGTTTGCAGAATACTTACAGCATCATATCAATTCTCCTGAAGCCAGTTCCTGCTTGACCAGCAAGCGTAAATCTCTGAAGCCTCTGAACATATTGAAGCCATTCAGCTTGAAGTTCATGGCTGCAGAAAAATCAGCAAGGAAGGGTGGCAGACAGCGTCGTGGGGGAACTTCAAAGGATCTGCCTGAGGATCTGGCAGAAATGTATAAAACAGATCCTGAAGAAGATTACAATCAGCGCAAGACTCGAATCCAATGGATTCGACGCTATTGGGCTGAACAGTGGTACAAGTACAAGTTCGTCACCCAGGAGTACGCAGAGAAAAATGCTATCAAGAGCCCTTGGGGTGATATTCTCTATCGAGGCCTTCCCCCCAAGAACAAAGCTGAAGCCATTGCGCAAGAATTCTATCCTTGCATGGTCCGTGGACCACAACCTGAAGAAGCTGACCCATCATCATTGCTCTGGTGTCGTGACGACAATCTCTTCAAGCGCAACTTCCAGTTTGCTAAGGCTTCGGCAAAGGAAACAAGAAGTCACGGGGATTAGACTTCAATCCTGGTCCCTCTGCTCCCCGTGATGATGACACATGTGAAGCTGAAGAAAATAGAATTGGCCCCTTTGCAAACCTTGATGGCCTCATCACTTACATCTTGGTCCAAGGTGCCAAGGTAGATCATTCTGATAATGATGTTGACACTGATGAAGCCCCAGCTCCTCCTTCAAGCCACAGAAGCCAAAAGAAGCTAAAGGCTTCTAATCAGCACCTCCAAAAGCTTTACGCGTGAAGCCTCTGGCCACTGCACCTCCTGAAGCCAGTGTGCAGTCTGAAGATCAATCCCGTATCTCCAAGAAGACGGAGAAGAAAAAGCAACTTGTCGGGCATACTGATCAAGCCTTGACTCCTGCCGCCATTCTGCGTGAAGAACCCATTGATCTGTCAAGTGATGAAGATCTTGCTGATGATGCTCTTGAGCAGCTGATAAAGAGCAAGGAAGAAGCAGAAATCTTCAACAACTTGCCTCTCTTTGATGTGGCCATCATCCACAATTTCATTGATGAGTGGTTCGACACCCCCAATGTCAGCTTTGAAGATTTACAGCTTCCCATTGGCCTCAGTGTCGCCTTCAATGGTGCCATTGCTTCTGAGCTGGCTCTCGCTCAGCGAATCGTTGAGCTCAAGAACAAGATTGATTATGAGAAGGCTCAATTCAAGAAGCATGTGGCCAAGCTAAGTGTTCAAGACGTCCGAAACTTCAAAGTCATGCTGCATGAGCTTAAAGAAGCTTTTCTGAAGAAGCGCCAAGAAGCTCAAGGCTCTCGTGAGCGCATGAAGCGTTTGGCTGATAAGTGTGTGCTTGCCTACAATGAGGCTGAGAAGCGCAAGTCACTTGGCCGTCCTGGCATTGACCCCAGGATGGCTGCAAAGAAAAAGAAGAAGCTTCCTGCTGACCAGCCTGCACCTTCAAGCCAAGAAGCCCCTCGCATTATCTTCCCAAGTAGCATGACTGGCTCGAAGCCAAAGGTCACCACAACCGCTTCAGAACAGAAGAAGACGAGGGCTGCCGAGGCTGAAGCCAGAAAGAGGAAGAACACTGAAGCCTCTGATGCCGCTCCCTCCAAGAAGAAGCGCAAGACCAAGAAGAGTCGGGCTGCTCCCACAGAGCCCCTTGTTGTTGAACCCATCTCAGTGGTTCGTCCTGCATCTGCATCCCAAGAACTTCGCATGACTGTTCATGAGCCTGCTTCCACAGAGGCTCCTGAAGCTGAAGATATACCAGCAGCTGAACCCACCGCTGCTGAAGACATTGGTCATCATGACAATGTTGAAGATGATGAAGTTCTTCCTCAGATCGAATATAATGTGGTATCATCGCCTGTTCGTACGAACAGCGAAAACATCAGCATTGGTCGTCCTCTGACGCCAATTGCTCAGGATGCATCATGGGCTGATCACCCCAAGCAACAAGACTCCCCAGTACTCCCCAACAACAACAAACCACACCATCGTCCAAGTTGAAGAGGATGAGGACCTTCCCACTCCATCTCCAAAGGCGTCGCCTGTACTACAAAGGCTTCGCAAAGGACCAAGGCCTCAAGTCCCTCTTCCGAGCGTTCCAGAAGGAGAAGTGCACCGTCAACCTGTTGCACGTCAAGTGTTCTCTGAAGCCACTCCAACTGTGAATGTCTCTGTGTCTGAAGCACAAGCTGCTGAAGACAATCCGGCTGCATCAGCCGATGAAGAACGTCAAGAAGAACGTGTCCAACTCCCCCCATGCCTGAAGAAACAGTTCATGAAGTGAACGTGTCTGTGCCTGACCCTCCAGCTCCTCAAGTGGAGGTTGAAAATCCTGAAGCTGCCACAACCAACGCAAGTGAAGCCAATGACGTTGTCATGGCTGAAGCTAATGTGGAGCTTGAACCAACCAGTGTGCCTGAAGCTAATGAGGCTACTGCACCTGAAGCAAATGAGGCAACTGCTCCTGAAGCACCTGTTGTGCAGCCTGAAGCCTCAGCTGCTGCCACTGCTCCTGTTCCGCCCCCAAGGCCCTATACAATCGAGCAAGCATACAACCATGGCGAGCTAATCACAGTAAGATGGCCCGTTCTGGTCCCTCCGCCTAATGTCTCTGGTCCTCAATTTGACTATCACATTGAGCATAGGCCTCAGGTCCAGAAGCCCAAGCCAAGACTGCCAAGGTTTCCTGGTACTGCCACCGCTGTCGGGTCTTTCAATGCAAATGGCTTCAAGAGCCACAACACATTCTTTGACAGCTCGAAGAACCCCTACACGAAGCCAAGAATATCATCAGATCGGTTCTGGAGTCATCAGCAGCGAAGCTATTACTCCTGTGTTCTGTATGATCAAGGGCGCATTTTCCCTCATATGCGCCTCGACACTGAAGCCATTACTGGACTGCCCTGCTTAGAAGAAGCACTTGACTGCTTTCGTGATGCTGGGCTGCTCAGTTTTGTCACAGATAAAGAACACTGGAATGAAGAGCTATTGCTTCAATTCTATGCTACTCTGCACATTCGCGGCTACAACAGAGATACGAAGACATGGGTTCTCGAGTGGATGACAGGAAATGTTCATCATGAAGCCAAAGCTCTCGACATCATTGAGCTTACAGGCCTATCCACTCCAGGAGAACTCTATGAACCTGGTTGTCAAAATCACCGCAATGCTTTGGAAAGCATCTTCCATAAGCCTGAACCCAATATGAGTCAGATGCTGAGCATGATGAAGCCTTTGCCACGTGATGCTGAATATCCAACAGAGTTCTTTGTTGAAGACCTTGAGTATCTGCCACGCACCATATATCACATCATCAGGCGAACTCTATGGCCTATCAAAGGACATTCATCAGCGGCAAAGCTTGAAGGAGCTATGAAGACTTTGGTCTTCTACATTCTCAATGGCATCAGCTTCAATGCGCAAGACTTCTTCATCAGGCAACTTGCTGCTTCCGGCTCTGACCTATTTGGTCTGAAGTTTTATGCTCCATGGGTCATGCGCCTCATCAAGCGACACTCATCTGTCAACTATCAACCTTCTGCTCGCAATCATGTGATTTTTCTACCAGAGGTTGATATGTCAGTTGAAGCTATATACCCTGAACCTGCCAAGAAGCCTCTTTGTCTTCAGAATGCCGAGCACCAAAGCTTCACTCAGCCTATTGAAGGTGTTCAAGCAGCAACACGAATCTATCCTTTGGCTGGAAATACTCGTCTGCCTCATCGAGCACCTACTGAAGCCACTGAAAGCACCATTGCGCAAAGGCCTCGGAAGCGTTCTCGCGTTCTCAATGACCGAGAACTTCTTGTGGCCCTTCATCAGAAACAAGATAAGCATCATTTCTGGCTCAAGAGACAGATGCAAAGCCTCTTGGTGGATGTCAATCGCATTCGCAACCTTGCCACCAAGAATGCCTTTGTTGCTCATGAAACTTGCCGGCGATCATGGAAGAGTTTGACCCTGCTTAGTGCTGAAGCTGATCTTCAAGACGATGGCTTCAATGAAAGATTCCAGTTTGACTCCACTCCTCCACGGACTGCTGTCCTACGTCGTACTCCATCTCTTGAAGACTCTGAATATTCTTCCTCCACGGCAACGGTAAATGCCAGAGTGATCGATGATGAAGATGATGCTACTTCACCACCTCCTACAACTGCGCGCATCGACACTGCACCAAGTTCATCTGCACCGCCACCCAACGACGACAACCCTGCTGCTTCACCTACTCATGTTGACGAGTAGATGCTCTATGTCTTCAAACCTTTTTGGTCCTTACTGACAAAAGGGGGAGAAGCGTATGAGTTGATAGTCTTCAAGCGGGTTCATATGGGCGGTTGCATTATATTTTGCTGCGTGCTTACAACTCTTGCCTTTTGAAACATTTGGTTCTCTGAGTTGTAACACCTAAACTTGATGGTCGTCTGCTACTTATTTGCTTTACTGTGATGCGATGATAAATTCCGCATGTGCGATGATAACTTCCGCACTTAGATCATTCTGCAGACGTCCATTTTTCATTATGCATGTCATTCTACTTAGCTATATCAGTTCATGCATGATGAATTATCTTCATAAGTTGAAGTGGATCTCCACAAGTACAACCTGCCATGTGCATTTGCATTCCAAAAGCAAATTACTTACATGCACATCTTCAGGGGGAGCCCTTGCAACTTATGAAGACTATTTCCTATCCTTACAATTTCACATATTTATCCCCGTTGAAAACTTCAACCAGTTTGTCATCAATCACCAAAAAGGGGGAGATTGTAAGTGCATCTAGTGCCACCCCTAGTTGGTTTTGGAGTATTGACGACAAAGTTGGTTGAGGGACTAATGCGTTTGTGAGAATTGCAGGATAACGCAGGTAGTGTCCCTCATTGATTCGGTTTACCTACCGGAGATGACCCCTAAAAATGTATGAAGACATTGAAGACAATGGTGGTATGAGAAGATATTCATATTGAAGACTATGACATGAGAAGACATTGCGTGAAGACTATGGAGCGCGAAGACTGTGTGGATTCGTTGCTTCCTTTTCTTCTTTGTTGAGTCATAGGAACCACCGTACTGTTAAGTGGGGTCCAAGTGAACTAAGTCAGAGTGACTGAAGTGATGCTCAACTCAAATCCTATGTCTTCGAGCGAAGACAATGAGAGCAAACCTTATCCAGAGCTGGATGAGTCAGCTTTGCTTGTAGCCCAAGTAAAGTTGCCGCGTGTGTTTGAAATCTGACCGTTGGAACACGTGTCAGTTCCTTAGTGACCCAGGGTCATTTTGGACAAATCAGGTCGGGTTGCCTAGTGGCTATAAATAGCCCACCCCCTACACCATAAATTGGTGGCTGCTCAGAGTTAGTATACGGCTTTTGTCGTTTGAGAGCAACCCACCTCGAAGCATTTGAGAGAGAGAAATCCTTGCGAGGACAAAGCCCAAACACCCAGAGCCAAAGAGTGTTAGGCATCACTGAAGTCTTTCTGTCTGTGTGACCTGAAGACTTATTACACTTGAGGACTGTGTATCCTCCAGCCGGTTAGGCGTCGCGTTCTGAGCATCCAAGAGTCATTGTGGATTGCCGGGTGAACAAAGTCTGTGAAGGTTTGGAAGTCTACCTTGAAGACTTACCAGAGTGATTGGGCGAGGACTAAGTGACCTTAGCTCAAGGGGAATAAGGTGAAGACACGGTCTTCTGAGTTGAATCTCAGCCTCCCTAACCAGACGTACAGTTGTCACAGCAACTGGAACTGGTCCAACAAATCCTGTGTCTTCAACAAGTGACTGGTTCTATCTCTTCCCTCCTTTACTTTGAGTTTGTCTTCGTGAAGTCATTGCTTATCTGTCTTATCTGATTGACTTCATTGCTTGACTACTATTGTTGATTGGCTTCATACTATCTTCCATCCTGATCCTACTACCTAGCTGCTATTAGTCTTTGTACGTTAACGCTATTGCATACTTGACTATGGCTTGCTTGTTGTAGTTTATCTTCCGCTGCATATCAATTAGGTTATTTCTATTGTTTGTCTTCGAAACTTCCACGTTTTGAAGACTTTGCTAAAAATCGCCTATTCACCCCCCTCTAGTCGATAACTAGCACTTTCAAGTATCTGGTATACTAATGGCGCACCGCTGGTGCGCCATTAGTATAGCCCACGGTGCACCATTAGTATCTGGTATACTAATGGTGCACCACACAGAAGTGCGCCATTAGTAACAAATTTTTTTAAATTTTTTTTCATTTTTTTCTTAATCTCAGGTCACTATGGCTTAATCTCGGGTCAATATGCTTAATCTCGGGTCAAATCGCACTCCGTGGTCAAACTTCCCGAAAGGTCACCCATCCTCACACTACTCCAGCCCAAGCACGCTTAACTTCAAAGTTCTATCCAACCACAGCAACATCTCACTTCACAGGCACTTGTTGATATATCTAGCATATCAATCCTATTATACCTTATTGATGTCTAGGACTTTGTTCATGTTCATGACTATGATGAAATTTTGAAAAATATTTCAAACTTCCCGGTCATATTACTAGTGGCGCACCACATCCACGGTGCGCCACTAGTAAGTTTGAATTTTTTGAATTTTTTTGCCTCTAGATCTTGGAAGCCCCGTAACTTTTTTCTATTAGGTTTTTGGGGATTTTGAAAATGTTTAATGGGGTTCCCCCCGTTAAATTTGGATGTAACTTTTCGAGTAGATGATTTTTCATATAAAAAACTTTTAAATCCGAGTTCGTATGCAAAAGTTATGCCCATTTTACAAATTTCCAGAGAGATTTTGCAAATAAAGTCTAAATTCATAATTGTAAATTTTCCCAACAACTAGACCACATATCACATGGTAAACTTATTTTCTTTTATTTTTTTGACATTTTTATCATTTTATTTTATTTTATTTAAAACTGAAAAGGCGGTCCACATGGGGGGTGCATTCGGTGGAATTTTTGGGCCAAGTTAGTAATGGCGCACCGTGGGAGTGGTGCGCCATTACTAGTTCAACTAGTAATGGCGCACCACTCCCACGATGCGCCATTACTAGTTTTAAAAAAAATTGAAAAAAATTTACTAGTGGCGCACCGTGGATGTGGTGCGCCATTACTAGTTTTAACTAGTAATGGCGCACTATCTCCTGGTGCGCCATTACTAGTTTTGAAAAAAAATTGAAAAAAATTGGAACTTTTTTTTACTAATGGCGCATCGTGGATGTGGTGCGCCATTACTAGTTTAATTAGTAATGGCGCACTATCCCCTGGTGCGTCATTATTAGTTTTGAAAAAAAATTGTTACTAATGGCGCACCAGGGATGTGGTGCGCCATTAGTATTTGGACACTAATGGCGCACCAACACATGGTGCGCCATTAGTATATAGTAGTGGCGCACCACATGTCTGGTGCGCCATTAGTGTCCATTTCATCTATAGCCCTTTTCCTAGTAGTGAATGATTCTCTTAGCCAAGTTATACTTGAGCAAGAAAATAGCTTATTGAAGGGAATTATAGAGAAAGGTGGTTACAAGAGCCTTGCCGGGAGTAAGCAATTCGAGGAAATTGTACGCAAGCAAGGAAGGCACCGGAATAACCAAGGTGTTGGTTTTGAACGAAAGTTCAATGCCAATGGAGTTGAGTGGGAAGAAGATCAATACCCCAAGACTAAGTTTGTTCCTCAACAAGAGAAGTATGATCCTACTTCCTTCAAAGGGACACAAGCTCAAGATGGTCTTCCACCATAAGACCACAAGCAAAAAGGCAAGGACAAGCTTCAAGAGGAGATTGATGCATTTGAAGAAGCTCCTAAGGCCTTGGTCAAGTGGGTTCCCAAGAATACGTCAAGTTCTACTTCATCAAGTATGACTACAACTCCAAGGATTCCCATCAAGATGATGTGGATCCCGAAGAAGAAGAACTAGAGAGTTCTTGAGGGTGACTCTGCCAACATACTTCACTCATATCATTATGGCAAGGACAAGTGCAACCAA
The DNA here is from genome assembly GCF_018294505.1 of Triticum aestivum. Lineage (NCBI taxonomy): Eukaryota > Viridiplantae > Streptophyta > Magnoliopsida > Poales > Poaceae > Triticum > Triticum aestivum. Next base: position 132,213,163 of record NC_057813.1, read on the forward strand.
CTTCCACATCTTGCACTAGTTCAAGGAGTCACAAACCCTCATGTTGGTAAGACAAGGGACAAGGTAACCTAATGCTTTCATGGACATCATCTCGTGTGTGCATCACTCCATGTCTATGGATATACTTGTTTGTTCCTTGTGGGACTAACCCGTGTAGGTATTGAAAGTGCAACTCACTCCAAAGGATTGCTCCAAATGATCTTCATCAACATTGAGCATCCACATCTTCAACACCTACGTGAAGTCATCATCGACAAAACCCAAGGTTAGTTCATCCCTCTAAGGGGGGATCTCACATCTAGGGGGAGCTTAACTCTAAGAATTGAGTCAAAGCAACTCTAATGGTGTGAACACATCAATGCATTATGTAAAAGTGGTAACCCCACTTGAGCTTAAACGATGAGTATGACCTATGATCAAATGTTCTCATTTGACTCCTAAGTCAATATACTCATATATAGATGACCTAGTCATCGCCAATTGTTTGATAGATGCTAGAATTGGTTGTGCATGCTTTGCCACATATTTCATTTGTCATTTTATTGTGTGAGCATGTTGGTTGCATATTTTACTCATTCGAGGACATCCACTTGTTGCTTTGATTGATTGGCTTCTTTTTCTTTTTGCCAAGTGGATGAACAAGAATGCCTAAGAACCTTCTCTAGCTATCTATGCTTTTCTTGTCTCAAACTCTATTCATGCTACATCACAAATTTGATCAAGTCAGATTCGAACCACTCTGTGTGAGGAGCACTCGGAGTCCCCGATTCGTCATAGACTTAAACTTCCAAAACTTCTTTGTGCATTTCGGTCTGACCGATTCTTCCATTTCGGTCATACCGAGATCACTAAGTCGATCTAGGGTTTTCATCTCGGTGCAACCGATTTGAACATCTCGGTCACACCGAGTTGTTGTAACTGTCAACAGTTATGCATCTCGATGCCACCGAGTTGTTCCACTCGGTCACACCGACAGGGTCGGGCTATATATACTCACGGGCAAAATTTTGGACTTTCTCCAAACCCCTTCACCCGCGCATAGCTCGCTCTGCCTCCAAGGTCTCCGGATCGTCGACTTCATTGTCAGCCGCCTCCAGCCGTTGGTCTCCGCCGCCGTCAACGGAATTCATCCCCGCCATTGCCGCTGTAGCGAGTTCATCGCCAAACTAGGGTATGGACTCAATCACAGTGCTATCCCCGTCCGATTCCTAGCACATTGTGTTCATCATGATTCTTGCCACGATTGAAATGATTCTATCCAGTCAAAACAATCCTTAGATTAGATGTGAATTGAAAATTTAGGGTTAGGTTTCCGCCGAAACCATCTCGGACCCACCGAGTTGTAAAACTCGGTTCCACCGATTTGGCTAAGGCCATTGCATAAGTGATTCTCGGTCTGACCGAGAATTGCAAATCAGTGTGACTGAGTTCAGAACTCTGTGAAACCCTAGCAGTCTCGGTGCCACCGAACTGTGACTCGGTCTGACCGAGTTCACTAGTTTAGGTTCCAAAAGCTGCTTCGGTATCACCGAGTTTGCAAATCGATAGATCCGAAATGATTTCTATGGAAAACTAAAACTAAGTTTTTGAATCAGTCTTTTGCAAAAACCTCTGTATTTTGTGATGCTCATCCATTCTATCTCATCTATATCTATTCACAGGTCAGCAGTCAGTGTTTGCATCATGTCAGACCAAAGTGACAGCCAGAACAGGGAAGAGGAGCAGGTTCACATGAGTGAGGGCACTAGTCCCTCTAGCACCTCAGACGATGGCGGCAGGAGCACCCCAAGCAACTTGCCCAAAGCTGCCACCAGGGTCAGAAGGAAGAGAACCTCAGACTCTAAGGATGAAGACTGTGTGGCAGAAGAGGATCAGGCCACTTCCAAGAAGATAGTGCTCAAGAAGGAGTATGGCTCAGCTGCAGCCACCAAGCCAGGACTAAACAGGAAGGTCCCTGCCAAGAGGACACCTATGCTGAAAGTCAGAGCTTCAACTCAAGAACCTGAGAAATCTGATCCCAAAGAGGTTGCTGCAGAAGGGAAGAAGAGGAAGGAAAGGGTCAAGAAGACCATGGCCAGAGTTGTTGGACAGCCTTCCATGATGGAAGAGGAAGAGGAAGTAGAAGTTGCTGCTCCAGCACCCAAGGCACAAAAGCTTATGGGTGATGATATAAGGTCATGGGTTGCATCATCAAAGCCCAAAGAAGCACCCAAAGCTGCCTCCAAGCCCAAGACTGCACATAAGAGGAATACCGGGAGCATACCAGCTGCTGAAAAGAACAAGGCCCCAGTGCCTGAAGTTGCTGAGGAAGAAGATGAAGGACAAGTTCTAAGAAAGCTGAAACCTAAGATTCCAGACCACAATGATGCTCATCCTGTGGCTGAGAACATGAAGCTGAGGAAGGATGCAGGGCTCAGACAGTGGAGATTGTCTGATCCTTATGCAATCAGGAGGAGTACTGTTGTTGACTACATGTTCCACACTAAGGAACAACAGGATTTCTATGAGATTGTGTTGCTGGACAAGAAACCCATAGTTTGTGACATGAGGTGGGTGGACTGGAAATACATGAAGGCAAATGAGGAACACTACCCAGGAGTGTTTGATAGCTTTAAGGCTTGTGGAGTTGATGACTTTGTTGGATAAAAGTTCACAAAGTGGAATGATGAGCTCATTATGCAATTCTACTCCACGGCTCACTTTTATCCTGATGGCAGAATAGTCTGGATGTCTGAAGGTACAAGGTACCAATCCACAATTGCAGAATGGGCCAAACTGGATCCTTAGGCACACTCTCTTGCCCAAGTCAGGTGACCACAACATGATCAAAGGCCATGCAATAAACTTGCTACACATATTTTATGTGCCTCAGAAGTTCAAGGTCATGAGCCTCATAGTTGAGACCATCAAGAGGACAGCAGCAGACCAGAAGAGAAGTTGTGGGTATGCCCCACAGATCCAGGAGCTGATCAACTCTAAGATGGGCACATGCACATACTTGTTGGATAAGGAACACTTTGCTATCTATCCAGACTTTGAGGACAACCAAGTAGTCATGAATGAGAATGAACCATCTTCAGTGCAAGCACAAGAGAAGAAGGAGAAGGCAAAGAAGGAGAAGGCTGCCAAGATGCCAACTATTGAAGAGGCATCTGAGTACTTTCTGAAGAGCAAGCAGGACTAGCTTGGTTACTTAATAGCATCAACTCTGAGGATTGAGAAGGGGTTTGCCACCCTAACTCAAAACCAGGAGAGCTTGGAAAGAATCATGGAACAAAAGTTCTATGACTTAGATGTGAAAGTAACTGAGATCTAGTCTGTTATGGAGTGGCTTCAGGATGATATGCAGGAGAGGAAGGGCAAGACAACCACTGATGCATTTGCCAGAGTGCCTAGAGCTCAAAGATCAGTTGCAGTGCCAGTGACAGACAGCAGAGCCACTTCATTTGCACCAGCTACAGCTCCAGTGCAACCAGCTCCAACACCTACACCTCCAGCTCCATCCACATCAACTGAAGCCTTCGTCCTTGGAGCCATCTCTACACCACCACCTGAAGACCAAGCCTGAGAGACGAAATAGTACTATGCATTTTCTATGAACTTTTTAGTAACTTGTTGCAAAAGGGGGAGAAAAATGTATAGATCATAGGCTTCGAGAGAGAGAGTTTGCTTTTGTTCTCTCTTGTCTTTGTGGTTGAACTTTATTTGCTTTTGCTTGCTTGAGATACTACTTTATTGTCTGTGTGATACAATGATGATCATGTGTTTGATCATATGCTACCTTAATGCTTGTTATATGACAATATCTCATTTATCTTTATATGATCATTCACTTTGCTTCGTGATGAGTGCATGTATTCAATCTTTATAATTTTGAGCGCTCCACCAAGATGTATGTGACATGGAAGAGTAACCCATGAGCCTAACTCCTTGTGCATTTGCAACCCAAAGCAAATCTTAAACTATGCACACATTTAGGGGGAGCTCTTGCTTATCACATACTTCTCAAAGCGACGATGTTTTTCAATCTTATTATCTTTTGTCGAAGCTTTGATCTATATGTTGTCATCAATTACCAAAAAGGGGGAGATTGAAAGTGCAACTATCCCTAGGTGGTTTTGGTAATTCCTAACAACATATAGCTCATTGAGCTAATACTATTCCAAGACAAACATTTCAGGAAAAGCTCAACGAATGTCATGGCATGGATGAGGAAAGTGGATCCCTCAAAAATCTAAGGATATAAGGATTGGCTCAAGCTCATAAGCTCAAGACTCTGCATTTTACATTTTAGTGATCCAAGATCACATTGAGTCGATAGGAAAAGCCAATACTATCAAGGAGGCATGAGGTGTTGCTTAATGAGTTTCTTGCTTCAAGTGCTTAGTGATATGCTCCAAAAACCCTTAACTACTTTCTCATATCCACATATGACCTAAACCTAAAGTCAAACTCGGCCCCACCGATTCTTTCTATCCGGCGCCACCGAGTTCAGATGTCATAGCCACTGCCACAAACCCTAGGAAAATTGGTCTCACCGATAGGGATCTCGGTCTCATCGAGATGGAATTGTAATCTCTCTGCTTCCCTTCGTAACGTTTCGGTCTAACCGAAGTGAGTGATCGGTCCCACCAAGATTGCAATATAAACTCTCTGTTTCGCGTTCGTAACATTTCGGTCCCACCGAAATGAGCGAACCGGTCCCACCGAGTTTACCTCACCAACTCTATGGTTAGCTTATTACCAAAATCGGTCTCACCGAGTTTGTGTAATCGGTCTCATCGAGATTACGTTATGCCCTAACCCTAACCATATCGGTCCTACCGAGTTGCATGTTGGTCCCACCGAAAATCACTAACGGTCACTATGTTTACTAAATCGGTCTGACCGAGTTTGTTGATTTGGTCCCACCGAGATTGGTAAATTGTGTGTAACGGTTAGATTTTGTGTGGAGGCTATATATACCCCTCCACCTCCTCTTCATTCGTGGAGAGAGCCATCAGAACAAACCTACACTTCCAACTTACCATTTTTGAGAGAGAACCACCTACTGATGTGTTGAGGCCAAGATATTCCATTCCTACCATATGAATCTTGATCTCTAGCCTTCCCCAAGTTGCTTTCCACTCAAATCTTCTTTCCACCAAATCCATATCCTATGAGAGAGAGTTGAGTGTTGGGGAGACTATCATTTGAAGCACAAGAGCAAGGAGTTCATCATCAAGACACCATTTGTTACTTCTTGGAGAGAGTGGTGTCTCCTAGATTGGCTAGGTGTCACTTGGGAGCCTCCGAGAAGATTGTGGAGTTGAACCAAGGAGTTTGTAAGGGAAAGGAGATCGCCTACTTCGTGAAGATCTACCGCTAGTGAGGCAAGTCCTTCGTGGGCGACGACCATGGTGGGATAGACAAGGTTGCTTCTTCGTGGACCCTTCGTGGGTGGAGCCCTCCATGGACTCACGCAACCATTACCCTTCGTGGGTTGAAGTCTCCATCAACGTGGATGTACGATAGCACCACCTATCGGAACCACGGCTCAAAAATCACCGTGTCTCCAAATTGCGTTTGAAATCTCCAAACCCTTCCCTTTATATTCTTGCAAGTTGCATGCTTTACTTTCCACTGCTCATATACTCTTTGCATGCTTGCTTGAATTGTGTGAAGATTGCTTGACTTGTGCTAAGATAGCTAAAATCTACCAAAGACTAAAATTGGGAAAAGGTTAAGTTTTTAATTGGTCAAGTAGTCTAATCACCCCCTCTAGACATACTTCAAGATCCTACAGATATTCTCTGCGGGCGTGGCGTAAACGAGGCGCTCTGCCCTGAACAAACTGGCGACGATCGCGCCACGCTACCAAACCGTGCCGAGGCGGCTAGGCCCCTCAGGAGCCGGTGTGCCGCCTACAGCTCGATCCATCTCGCGCCGGTAGGCGTCTGAGAGACAGCGCATGCTGGCCAGGCAGCTAGCACTCTCAAGAAGCTGGAGGCGGCATGCCTCTAGCACCTTAGCATCAGCACCCTCTGGGATGGGCGCCGTTAGGTCGCGCAGAGCCACGTCGAGAGGGTCTCGAGCGTGCTCATCTGAGTGCTCTCCACTGTTGATGACGAGCACCTCCGTGACAGTGCTCCCGCCACTGTGCTCGCGAGGAGGCGGCTCGTCGTAGACCACCACGTTGGTGGGGAACGCGTCGAACGACGCCGTGTCGGAGTCGATGATCATCGGATTGGTGGAGCCAACGGACTCCAGGTCCACAGCAGGCTCGCTGGTGACATGGAGCTGGTCGAGGAGGCTGACAAGGTGGCTCTCAAGGCAGCTAGTGCCCGCGTCGGAGGCCGGCTCGTCGGAGAGGCAGCTCGCCGCACAGGCGATCTCCGCGTCGTGCAGCGCGTTGGGGCTGACGCCGTCAGGCGTGCTGGGCTGGCTTTGCTCGCTAGGAAGGAACAGGGTTCCCGTCCAGAGCAGATCTCCGGAAGACGGTGCACCTCGCCCCACGGTGGGCGCCAAATGTCGGGGGTTGGGTGCAACATATGCCAAAGGATGGCTTATCATTGTGGGAGCGAGTAGAACGTCGTCGGTGCCTGGAAGCGAGATAAGGCGTAGACACGTACGCCGACGAACTTTACCCAGGTTGGGGGCTCTCCGTGGAGATAATACCCCTACTCCTGCTCTGTGGGGTCTCCGCATGATCACTAATGCACTAGTGATACAAGATGCTCCTTGAGCTGTGTCTAGAGGTAGGAGAAGGCAAGGCTAGCTCTTCCCTGCCCTAGGTAACTGGCTAGTTCTATCAGAGTTGGAACCCTTTGCATGGGTGCCCTAGGGGGTTTATATAGGCCTACCCCCTAGGGGTACAATGGTAATCTATCTGGGTGCTCGGCCCGACTGTCAGTGTCTCCAGCCTCCGGCTTCTCTGCCGACCATTGGGGCCCGCCGCCTGGTGGGCCCCGCCGATTGGTTGGTGGCTGCTTACTGTAGCCGTGTCGTCGGTGATGAGGGCTTGGTCATCTTCAGCGTGGCTACAGTCCCACCGCCTGGTGGGAGATCACTGTAGCCACACCTGGTCTCATTGGCTTAAGGGCATGCTTGCCTCGGGGCGAGGGACGGCCGCCTGCTAGAGGCTGGCCCTTCCCTAGTCCGACTGATTGGGCCTCCGCCGTCTTCTACGGAGTCCCTGCCCGATAGGGCCCACCGTCGACAGGCCGTACCGACAGGCCATCATGGGGAACAGGACTCCACCTGCTCGGGGCGACGTCAGGGGAGACATGGCACAGTGCCCCGTTGTTCGGAGATCTCCGCCTGTACGGAGCATTGTAGCCATGCATGTCCCGGGCGTCAGGGGCGACGTACTTCACTGTAGCCATGCTCTAACTTGTACTCTCGACGGGGGCTTGGTTGTATCGAGGCCGCGAGGTGGCCGCCTGCTTGATGCCGCCCTCTCTAGAGGCCGACGGGCTGGAGCCGGCCACTCGTTGTGCTGTAGGCTGGGGTTGGTCGCCCTCTAGTAGCCGGCCATAGAGCCACCGACCCTCAGAGGGCGAAGCTTCAGCTTGGGGTCCAGCTAGGCGGAGCTGGCCCAAAGTCTTGATAAGTTCTGGGACCTGGGTGAGGCCACCCATGGCCCATTACTCCAACAGTCATCTTATGAAAATCAAATAATCCCAAAACACTTAGGCGCGGTGCATTAAATTCTTTCTTGTTTCTTGTTTCTTGACATATCAACCAATAAGAGATGTGGGGTGTGCATGCTTTTAATGACTTGAGACTACCAAATACGACATGCAGTGGTTAGTTCATTGCATGCAATGCTATTAATTAGCAAATGAACATTAAGTTCTCTCATTTTCTCCTCCTCCTTGGTCATGGTGCACAACCTAAGATGGCTTACTCACCTAGACGGAGGGAGTAGTACTTCCTCTCTCACGGCCACTCAATTTCTTCTAATGTGCATGCACCCTATTAATTAACCGGTAAACGAGAAAAAAATTGACTTGTAAAGCACACATTGTTTTTTATCTTGGTACCTGTAATTTGAGTTTGTGACCTTGTATATAAAAATGAAGGGATTACTAGTAATACTAGTAGTTTAGAAGCCCAAATAAATGAGTGAGGCGCCTTAATGTTACTCTCCACTATGACTAGTCTTATGGGAAAAGCTGGGGAACAGACGGCTTATTTTTTAAGCCGCAAAAAGAACTAGCCCTAGGAGTAGTAGCCAGGGATCGAGTGTGCGAGATGAACCGGAGAAAGTAAATGCAGAGAGATGAAATGCTAAAAAGACGGAGGAATGTGATGGTTGCTTGTCCGTTTATTTTACCAGGCCACTTATTACTGGCAGTGGTTGGGTTTTGTGATATGACGGCTTTACTGCCGTGCCACAAGCGGGGTGAGACTCCCGTGCAGCGCCGCCGTCTACACTTGTACTACATTGGTCGTGGTTTATTAGTCCCCCATTGAATTTGACTGAAGATTTAACTGACAAAATGTTAGTGCTCAACAAAAACTATATTGTTGGATTCGTATTTGAACATAGTTTTGAATGATATAATTTTAGGTGACATGCATCAGCATTTATCGTACTATATATAATGTTAGTTCAATTTTTGGTCGTACTAATCTATAGTAGTAAGGTGCCCGTGCGTTGCACCGAAGAGTGAAATGCATTGATCGGGGAGTTGTTTATTTTGACAAAGGATGTGGGGGTCATCTCATGTGTAATGGGTAACAATAGGTTTCTTCGGATATTATTTCATCTCTAGAGCTCACAAACATCTGGGTGAAATAGATAAAAAGGTATCTTTTGCAAACAAAAGCGTTCAACTGTTCAACCTGCATCCAAAACTTGTGAAGAAATAACACTTATTGTGCTTTGCAAGAAATGATCTTTAAGAATTAGTTTTTGAGTATCGATTGTTATACATGTTGGCTATAGATGACATGGCACTTTCTTATAGTCAACAGTTAGCTATACTATTAAGTAATATTAACCATGCCCTTATACACCTAGATGGAGGGATTAAATTAGGATGACTTGGAAGGGGGAAGAGGAGATGTAAGAAATGGTTCATAGTAAGTCTTTCACCAGTACTGTAGTAAAAGTTCATACATGGAAGATTCTAGAGTAAACCATAAACGGATACACTTTTATTCATGCGCGATACTCCAATAGAGCAAGATCATGCATGGAAGTCTCCACATGCTTAAACAGTGTATTACATTGGGCAAAGACTAATGATCAACATTTAACTTGATAATGCGCATGTCCAGGTGAACCTCCTTGGAGTCCCCGTGAACTGCGTTGGCGGGTAAAGGATGCCATGGGTTTTCCAAGTCCACATCGGCGGGAAAGTCCCAGCTCCGCAGAGTCCAAGTCTGTTTGATGAGGCCAGTGTCGCCGCCCACGTGACCCGGAGGGGTAGTAACACTGACCACGCACCCGTACATCGGCCTCGTGTCAGTGTCAGCGTCAGCGGCGTCGCCCCTGACGCACACTACAAAGATGGGCGGCAGCCTACGCGGGCCTCGCCGATGCCCACGATCAAGAGGAAGACGCTGCCGTCCTCCTCCGAGACTAGTAGGCGGCGGTGATCCTCCAGCGACTCTGGCATGGTGAACGGGTAGCACGTCTCGTACTTGATGTTCTCCGCCAAGGGCCAGTAGTGACTGATGCACGCATCCGTGAGGTGATGCACCATGTCCGCCGGCGAGCCCCAAAACAGCATAGGGCACTCATAGCAGTAGACGAAGGGCTCCTTGGAGGCATCGACCAGCCGTCCATGAAACGGGAGTGGCTGTAGGGGACGTTGCGCCAGTTGAATATATGAGCAAGTTACTACGAGATTTAATCCGAATAAGCACAAAATAAATCATGACGGCTATAACAGAGATGAAACTAATCATGTGGACTAGCATAGTAGTAGGATACAGAGTAGAAACATGAATTCTACCACGATTTCAAATAGGAAGGACAGAAACACATACGATGCAACGGGAGCAGCACCGTTGGCGTTGAGGTTGTCGCCCATGTCGTTGAGGAAGAGGTTGCCGAGGTCAGGGAAGAAGTCTTCATCGGTGAAGTCGTGGCTGCCAGCAGTCGCGAGAGTGCGCTCCCCAAATTTCAACAGCGCCTGCCAAATGGAGCGCGGGAGGGAGTGGCTGTAGGGGACATTGCGGCCGCCGAATTGAGCGTAGGAGTAGCACACAAAGCAGTAGATGGTGTCCTTACTAGTACTCCCTAGTCTCTATCTATCTATATATACTCTTATAGAAAACTGAGTTGGTGATGATGGTATGCCTGCCATCTTGTAATATAGACCGTCCGATCTATATCTGACGGATAGAAAGCCAACTATGACAATTTTACAAAAGGTACCCGCACCTCTCTCCACATTTACAGATAAGGCCTTGCCTCATTCATCCTTATCTCCCACAACCTCGTGCTCCTCCCTAAGTATCTATCTCTACTACTCTTCTTTGTTTTTTATAACAAATTGAATAGTATTGCAACATCCGCTGCACGCCCGACTGAACACGTCTCCTCGCCTTCATCATCACCAATTGGGTCTTTTATAGGAGTAGGAGTAGAGAAAAAACCGAGTTGGTGATGATGGTGTGTCGTGCAATGCACGAGCATCTTGCTATTTTTTTGCATGTAATTCCAAACACCACATAGACACGGTCTTTGAGCACGGTTCATAGTTGTTCCACGCTCGGGCATTGAAGTTTGTAACTATTTTAGATTAGAATATACTACTCCTCCGGTGCTAGTAGTAGAGCAGAGTCCTACTCTACTACTCTACTCAAGCAAGTTAGGGCGTAGTACTATAGTAGGTACTGTAGGGAGTACCAGTACTGTGATCACTCAAGCAAGTTGTCTGGCATCGATATGACCCTACGCTGCTGGTATGTGTCTCGTAAGTCAAGCGGCGTGCTGTAGTCATCATCACCTATCCACTTCCCGCAACACATATTCGCTTCTCCATATTTGTCCGCACATAATCTCGTCCAATCTTCCATCCCCGCTAAGGCGCCTCCCCCTTCGTCTAAAACCCAATCACTAACAATGGCAGAACCGAGTAGGGTCCACCGAAAGAGTGGTTGGAATTCGCTCCCCACAGAGGTAATCAAGCTCATTGTTTCACGTGTGGACAATCTCAGTACCATGCCGCTCGCCGCGTTCTCGTCGGGGCTGTACCATTTACTCAAAGCCCGTAGGCCGGAGCTTTTTAAGCCAGCTCCTTGCTTGTTGATGCCGCCTGTCAGAAACGGCGTGTCACGCAGCATAATGATCGTAGGGTGGCGAGCATCAACCCCCTTGACTGCGATCTGATCCCCGTCACCCTCAATTGCATTAACGGTATGTACTGGGTCGGCATGAACACATCTTGGAAGCTGGATGCTGGTGGAGGTCTACACCCGGCGATTGATCTCCCTTCCTTCAATTAACACTGCACTACTTTGGCACCGCCGCCCAGAATACTCGGAATCTTACAGTAGCCAACATGATACAAAGTTTGATTTGCTCAAGGTTGTAATCTGCCAAGTGCCCACAAGATCTGCAAATTATAATGACTTCAGGATAATTGCATTCTTCAACCGCGGTCTCGCCTATATGACAGGTCACTGCGGTAAGTGGACAAATCTACATGTCCATCGCAGGATCATACATCCTCCATGGTTCTCTGATGCCATTGAACACAAGGGCTTCACTTACGCTGTTGACTCCTTCTATGGATGGACGTATTGCTGGCCTACTCTAGTCATCACTACAATCGGCTATTATAGCAGTATGTTACTTTCCTATGATATCATGATGGCTTGCTTATATTACTGTCAACATTTACTGAAAAAATATTCATGCTCATAACATGTTGTTCTTAAGATTGACTAAATCAAGAGCCCTTTTTTATTTGACTCCAACTTGATATGATGTTGTAGGCCGCCTGGTGTCCCTACCCTTCCTAATCCCAGAACCTTTCAAAGAAAAGCGGCATGGCAGTTGCAGGTCGTTGCTTGCTCGATCAGACGACGGCAAACAATTGATGATCGTTCGCATGTACTGGACGTGTTATTTCGCGGAATACAATCACAGTCATTGCAAGGTCTTTGAGCAGGATCCCAGCTTCTCTGGGCCTTCAAGAATTTTTGACAGGAAGCTGGTAAGTAGCCTTGGTACCTGCTCTCTGTTTGTCGGACTGAATTATCCGATTAACCAGGAGATAACCGACGGCAAGGATCATGATGGCAGCGCGGTTTCGTTCATCGGGCAAAACTGTGTGTACACAGTGTACCATGCGTCTCTGCATGCACCATACCCTGATATGTCCCGCCACGCTCTGCAGCCGAAAGTAGGAGAGAGGGTCACAAGTATCAGACTTCGACCTGCTGGCTGGAGTTTCCCCCGTCAGGCACCCATCTGGTTCAAGCCGTTAGCCAATCTCCACAGCTTAATAAATAGTAACATCTAACTGAGCCAGTTAGTTAGATGCGTACACTTGGTGTAGTAGGATCTTTATTTAGTTTGCTGCATACACTTGTTCTTTTTTGGTAGCCCTTTTGTAATAATGGTTGATGTTTGGTTTGGAAGAGAGAGCTACTTCTTCACTCTTCTGGCCTGCTTACTGCTTCTGTTGCACCCCCAGCCCTGGTTGTTGCTGCTGTTGTTTTCAATGTACAGTCAGTAGTATATTTCGTTTGTTGGTTGAATAAGTGTGTTGTTAGAATGACAAACACAATGTTTTGGAAGTCCTTGCATGGTTCGATCCTTAGTGCCCCGTACCGTACGTAACGCATACTATTTTTCGGACGGAACACATTTTCCACTTGTTGATAACATAAAGCCCACTGATGAAGGCCCAATAGAGGAGCCCATAATTAACTGGAAAGGAGGCTCTCACATGAATCCGGCCCAGGTACATGCTCATGGTCCCTTAAACATAAATAAGTAAATAAATAAATAAAGCTAAATGCTCATGCACCAGTTCTTTAAATTCATGATTTAACAGGATGATATTATTTCCTATGATAGTGTCATTACATTCAGTCGATATTATTTTTAGGCAAAGATAGCGACCAGTCTTCTTTCTCACAGCATTTTCTTCCTGCAACCAGCGGACCCATGCAAATCATAGTCAACGTCGTAAATAGTTTTGGTCCATTTTTTTCAATAAGAATGTGCAACCTAGCCCAGCACATTGGCGACAACACTTTATCCTCCGCCTTGGTGCGCTCGCCGCGGCGCCGCCGTTCGGCCCTGTCAACATCGTTTTTTTTCGAAATGGTCCCTGTCAACATTGTGAATCAGAAGAGAACTGTAGTTGTGAGTATGACAGTATGGACCCACCAGGTCCACTCCCGAACACAAGCAAGCGCCTCTTTTACTACTCAGATGCACCCCTCGTTTTTTTACTCTAATCCACCTTACTGATATCCGGGACCCACATCATTTTTAACGTATAGTCAATTAACGATAGAATCGCACAACTTTTTTTTGAGTAGTAATTCGGAGGAGCAGGCTATAAAGTGGGTTGTGCGGTCTTTGTGGCCCGTCTAACAACATGACCAGCCCAGCAGGTTTTTCTTTGGGAAAATAGGTATCCCAGTATTTCTTTTTGAAGAATACCCAAGCTAAGCCTATTTGTTTTCTTTGACTTACTGGGCTGCAATTCTTTCAAGACGAGGAGGGATGCATTCCGGCCTGGCCAAAGAGTATGGTCAGTGTTTGTTAAAAGTAATATCAAAGGGGTGAAAATTCCAAAAAAGTATAGCAAATGGGATATTAGTTTCTTTTTTTGTTTTTGTTCTTCACTGATATTTTATAGTATTTCATTGGATTTAACATGACATAGTACTAATTTATTTTTAAATTTGTTTTAGTATGGCTACTAATTTTCGAATTAAGAATATTTTGTTCCCCAGCCAAAATTTGCGAATTTTCAAAATTTCGCACATATTTAGTTGATTTTTTTAACCCTTGTACTGACCAGAAAATGGGCAGCAATTCTAAAAATTGAAAACAGGCTGCAATAATTCCCATATAAATTAGAAAATGAGTAAAAATTGTAAAAATAATAGCAAATGGGCTATATACGACATAGATTTTGAGGCTGACTTGTTTACGCAAGGCTTTGTCAGTCAACACACGATTCTAGCAGCAGTGACTGTTGGATGTCCATCCAACGGCCGGCGTGCTTCTTGAATCTCTGATCTTCCTGCTCCAGCCGCCTAAACTAGTGCCGGCGGGACTGCCTGCTCCCTCCTCTTGTGGCCCGCTGTGATACTGCACAGGCTTTCCCCGGCCCACCCTACTCCCTCCGCTGGCCTTGCGGCACGCAATCAACTGCCTCCTTATTACGCGAAAAAATGATTCCCAAACCAGCGCCGGCGAGACCTGTGGGCCTACTAAGTTGACGCGTACGCAAGGCTTGTCAACTTAGTCAACAAACGATTGTAGCAGCAGTAACCGTTGGATTTGAATCAAACGGTCATGCTGCTTCTTCAAGTGCTGCTCTTCTTGCACTAGCCGCCCAAACCAGCGCCGGCGAGACCGCCTGCTCCTACCTCCAATGGCCGGTTGTGCTGCCGTTGAGGCCTCACCGCCCCTACTACTCCCACCACTAGCCAGGCCCTGTGGTGACGACAGCCTCACATCGTAGCCGAACCAGTGAACCCTCCTACTCCTCTACGCGTGGGCATCCACTGCCGCGTCTTCCTCGGCTCCGTGTCGTCCCCTTCCTTCCTAGGCCTCGCCATCGTCCACCGCCCTGGTGCTCTCGGCGTGGTGTGGTTAACGTGGTCAAGGAACGACTTCCATCGGAAGAGTACTATACATGGAGAGGCTGACAGCTGGGTCCACGACAGTCGCAAGTAAGTGCCTCCTTATTACGCGCAAAATAATTATTCCTCCACCTGACAGCAGGGACCCACCGGACGGGCCACCAGTATTTTGTGAAAAAACGTTTCCCCCTGACTGTTGGGACCCACTGGACGGGCCACCGTATTTTGCGAAAAATGTTCCCCCTGCTGTCAGCTCAGACCCACCGGAAGTGCCTCCTTATTACGCACAAAAAAATGAATACTCCCCCGGCAAGCTGGGACCCACCTTGGTGGGAGGATGACTTGTGGGCCTACTAAGTTTACAGGGACGGAGAGCTTTGTCAACTTAGTCAATATGAACGACTCTAGCTCCAGTGACCGTACGATGTCCATCCAACGGCCGTAGTGCTTCTTCAACATCTGGTCTTCGTGCTCCAGCTGCCCAAAGTAGTGTCGGTCGTGCCGCATGCTCCTGCCTCCCGTGGTCGGCTGTGATGCCACGGAGGCCTCACCGCCCCCTACTACTCCCACCGCTGGCCATGTCATCCCTTTACTCACCCACACCCCCTGTTATTCTGCGGCGACGGCAGCCTCACACCGCAGCCGAACCAGTGAACCCTCGTACTCCTCTTCGTGTGGGCATCCACTACTGCATATTCCCCGGATCCGCGTTGTCCCCTTCCTAGGCCTCGCCGTCGTCCACCGCCGTGGTGCTCTCGGCACGGCGTGGTCAATGTGGTCAATGTCCGACTTCCATCAGAAGAGTACTGTACGTGGAGAGGCTGACAGCTGGGTCCACGGCACCCGCAAGGAAGTGCCTCCTTATTATGCGCAAAATAATTATTCCTCCACCTGACAGCGGGGACCCACCGGATGGGCCACCATATTTCACGAAAAAATGATTCGCCCCCTAACTGTTGGGACCCACTAGCTACATCTTCGCACGCAAGGGAGTGCGTCTGGGCAAAAAAACGATTCGCCCCCTGACTGCTGGGACCCACCAGCTACATATCCGCACGCAAGGAAGTGCCTGACAGTCGGGACCCACCTGGTCGAAGTCTATGTAGTGTTGTCATTCTGGTCGTGAACGTGTACGTACATACTGGTGGATGTAGAGGCGCACATGTGTCGTTGTAGAGGCGCGCACGTAGCATGTACACCTACGTACAACGGCCAGTGTGCAAGAAAGAAAATACGGCCACGTATGTGTACATACGGGCGGGGTCTCGAATGCGTACTCGCGCATACGTACGGCCACGGCTCGTGTACATGGCTAGGTCGGAATGGAGAAACATCGTCGTCGTCGTGTTCATGGGGAGCCAACTGGCTGGGTCGAAACGGAATGTGTCGTCGTGTTCATCAGGAGGGCTTGGACGGAACATGCGATGGAAATGAGGCCTGGCATACCAAAGAACAGAGGAAACGGCCTTGTGTTCGACCATCCACGTTCAAAATGGGATCCTGTTCATCGGGAGGGGTCTGGCGTATCGCAAAACGGAGGAAACGGACCTCCTATGGTCGAAACGGGGGTCCTGTTGATCGGGAGGGGTGTGGCGTACCGCAAAACGGACGAAACGGACTTGTGTTGGAGCGCTACGATCGAAACGGGGGTCCTGCTGATCGAGAGGGGTGTGGCGTACCGCAAAACGGATGAAACGGACTTGTGTTGGAGCGCTACGGTCGAAACGGGGTTCCTGTTCATCGGGAGGGGTGTGGCGTACCGCAAAACGGGACTCCATGGGATACTGTTCATCTCCACCGTCGACCTCCTCCAGCCTCCACGGGCTCCTATTCATCCAGCCTCCACCGCGCGCTACTCCACTGGCTACATTTCAACCACCCCTCCATTGGCACCCCTCCACCATCTACTGTTCATCCAGCCCTCCACGGGGTCGTCTTGTTCATCCAGCCCTCCACGGGGTCCTGTTCATCCAGCCCCAACCGGCTTGATCGATCGGGGTCCTGTTCATCCAAAGGCAACGCCATCGCTCACTATTTATCCAACCCCCCCCCTCCCCACAACGCTCACTGTTCATCCCAGAGGCAGCATCGATCGGCTTCAGATAGTAGCAGTAGCGAAGGAATTGCTCGATCGGGTTCAATTAACAGCCATCGATCGATCGCTCAGGTTCAGTAACGCGTAGCCTGCAGTGCAATCGCTCGGGTTCAGTTAGAGCCCAACGCCTCGCTCGGGTTTAGTTAGAGCCAACGCCCCGCACACACGCGCGTACGTGTACGAGAGAAACGCGCATCGCTTGGCCCCCGACCACCCACCGTAACCGGGAACTCCCCGAAATTCTCCTCGCCCTCGCTTCTACCATGGTTTTTTCCGTCATGGACGGCCCAAAGAATGTCATGGAGCTGCGTCTCCGACCCGCCCAGGACGAAAAGCCCATTTTCTGTCATGATTTTTTGTCACAGAAGTAGGAGCCCACCACATCTATGATGATACCGGGTTTTGTCACAAATATCGTCATAAAAGTGTCATATGTATGACAGTAAAAAATTTTGTTCGGTTCAAAATTTCGTTCGGTTCAAAATACCGGGTTTTGTTTCATGTTTTTCGACAGATGAACCGGAGGTGAAATGTTGCATGTTCGCTATTCTAGGGATGTGTGGCTGACAAACGGGCTGCATATTCGGATTCGTCTCGTCTTTCTGAGCAACTTTCATGTACAAAGTATTTTCATCCGAGCTACGGATTATTTAATATTATTTTTAGAGTTTTAATCAATTTCTAAATTATTATTATTAAATTGATTCGAAAATAACATTATTGCATCAGCATGATGTCAGCATGACGTCAGCAGTCAACAGAGGTGTTGACTGAGTCAAGCTGACATGTCGGTCCCGCATGTCATTGACTGACTAACTAACTAACAGTTAATTAGGTTAATTAATCACAATTAATTAAGTTAATTAATCACAAATAATTATGTTAATTAATTAATTAATATTTTTATTTATTTATTTATTTTCTCATTTTTTTTACGTTCAGGGGCTGGGCCTCTTTGTTCAATGGCACAGAGGCCTAACGGGTGCAGGCTACCAGGCAACGGGCGGGCGCTAACGGGTGAACACGAGCACAATGTTGCTCGAACGGACGCGCACAGGGGGCTCGCAGTGGCCGGCGGCGAGGTTTCAGGTGCGGGGCATCAGGCACTAGGTGAGCTCGTGGCTGGAGAGAGCAGCGGCTGCAGAGCTAGGGTGCGATGATGCGGGAGGGGAGCGCCAGAGGCGGACGGCGTGCGCGGCAGCAGGTGCAGGTGGAAGCGGCGCCGACATGGGAGCGAAGGGAAGGGGCGCGCGGCGAGTGCGGCGAGTAGAGGAGGTAGCTACAACAGGGCCGCGCGCGAGGGGCTCCGGCGGGCGGGGTGGAGCAGAGGTCGGGCCGCGGCAGCGAGGGCGGGGCTTCACGCGCGGTGCACGACGATGATAGCTGCGGCAGTAGCAGGCGGTCGCGGTAGGAGCGGGGTGAGCACGGGTTGCGCGCCCAGGCGCGGCGTGGGAAAGGAGGCCGCGTCGCGGGACGGCGGGCGAGTACGCGCGCGCGACGTGGCAGGGAGTGGACGACACGGAGCAGGAGTGGCAGCGCGCGGGGCTTGGCCCGTGCATCGGCGCGGTCGGGCGCGGCGGACGGCATCAGACAGGGGGAGAGGGGAGAGCCGGGACCTCACCGCTGGAGCGTAGGGGTACGGGCAGCGGGGGTTGAGGAGGATGACGAGGACGACGTTCCAGCGAGGAGAGGAATGAGGAGGCGAGGAGGCAGGCCAGTGTGGTGGCAGTGCTCCGGCGGTTGACGGCATCGTGGTGGTGGCGATGGGAGTCGAGGGCGACAGGGTTGAGCGGCGGGGTCGGTAGTTCATTCCCCCGATCCAGATCTGGATCAGGGAGGAGGAGGCGAACGTGGGGGGGAGTGGAGTGGATGGGGTGGTTAGGGTTTCGGTAGGTCAGGGATAAGGTGAGTGGGGTGGCCGGCCGGCTAGGCCAGGTGGGCCAACCTGGCCTATGAGCTGGGTCGCCTGGTCCAGTGGGGGTGGGGTTTCCTTTTCTTTTTTTTTATTAGTTTTGTTTTCTGTTTTCGTTCCTTTCCTTTTTCTTTATTATGTTTTCTGTTTTCTCTCATTTCCTAAACATGTTTGTTTTGAAAAAATACATAGGTTGCACCTAATTTAGTAAACTTAATTATTTCACATTCTCAACATTTTAAATTTGATATTTGAAAATTTTTATTGTTTGTCAAAAATTCAAATTTAAATTTAAAACATCTTGATCTAACACGAGGTTAGCAATAGTAACAGAGGTGACGTGGCATCATTAGCGTAGGTTTACTGTAGCATAATTATCCGGGTGTTACAATTCTCCGCCACTACAAGAAATCTCGTCCCGAGATTTAGGAGGTAGAAGGAAACAGTGATGGGTATTCATCACGCAGGAGATCCTCACGTTCCCAACTGGCTTCATCTTCAGAATGGTGCAACCACTAGACCTTGAGGAACTTGATCGCCTTCTAATGTGGACGGCATTCTGCTTGGTCGAGAATGCAGACCGGATGTTCTTTATAGGAGAGGTCCTGTTGCAACTCGAGCACCTCATGATCCACTGCTCGGATTGGGTCCTTGAAGCAGCGACGGAGCTGTGACACGTGGAACACATCGTGAACCCGAGAAAGGTTCGGCGGAAGCTCCAGTTGGTATGCCACTTTTCCACGCTTTTCAAGAATAGTGAATGGACCAATATAGCGAGGAGCTAGCTTGCCCTTGATCCTGAAGCGGTGAGCACCCTTCATTGGTGTAACTCGAAGATAAGCCTTTTCACCAGGTCAATAGACCATGTCTTTATGATGACGGCCATACTGACTCTTCTGACGTGACTGAGCAGTCTTCAGATTCTTGCGAATAATGCGGACTTGTTCTTCAGCGTGTTGGATAATATCCGGACCGAAGAGTGGATGTTCACCAGTTTCTGATCAGTTCAGAGGGGTTCGGCACTTTCGTCCATATAACACTTCGAAGGGCGCCATCTTCAAACTAGCTTGATAGCTCTTATTATAAGAGAACTCAGCATACAGGAGATATTCCTCCCATTTCTTGCCGAAGGAAATAACACAAGCTCAAAGAATGTCTTTGAGAACTTGGTTGACGCGTTCAACTTGCCCTTGCGACTGAGGATGTAAAGCAGTGCTGAAAGATAAGTGAATTCCCATAGCTTCTTGGAAACTTGCCCAGAATCTTGAAGTTAATAAACTGTCATGGTCTGAACTGATTACCAGTGGAATACCGTGTAGGGAAACAATTCTGGACATGTAGAGGGTTGCCAGCTGACTAGCAGTGATGGTTTCTTTGACAGCCAGAAAATGTGCAACTTTAGAAAGCCGGTCAATGTCGACAAGAATAGCATCATTACCTTTCTGCTATTTGGGAAACCCAGTGATGAAGTCTATTTCAACATGGTCCCATTTCCATTCAGGAATAGAGATAGGTTGTAGAGTTCCAGCAAGCCTTTTATCTTCTGGTTTGATACGACGGCAAACGTCACACTCAGCAACATAATGAGCAATGTCTTGCTTCATATTAGACCACCAGAATCTCTGACGAATATCTTGGTACATCTTGGTGCTACCGGGATGAATAGACAAAGGTGTACCATGAGCTTCCTTCATAACTTTCGGAGTCAAATCTAGGTTTTCCCTCTTACTCGGAACCACTAGGCGACCTTTGAAGAACAAAGTGGCAGCGTCATCAATAGTGAAGAATGAGGGCTTTCCTTCTGTGAGATAATGTTTAATCCTCTCGACTTTATCGTCACATTTCTATATCCATTTGATGGTGTCCACAAGATCTGGTTTAGCAACCAGGGTATTGAGAGAACCCTCGGGAACAACATGGAGGTTCAGTTTGGGGAAATCTTCGGGAGGGGGAGCGAGTGCACCAGGAGGAACAATATGAAGGTTCAACTTTCTGAATTCTTCAACAAGCGAGGGCTGAACTTTGTGAACCTAGAGGTGGTTGCAATACTACTTGTGGCTCAAGGCATCAGCCATTACATTAGCCTTGCCTGGGGTATACAAAATACCCAAGTTAAAATCTGCTACAGTCTCCATCCATCGCTGCTGACGGAGGTTCAGGTCTGGCTGAGTAAACAGATACTTCAGACTTTGGTGGTCAGTGAAGATGTCGTAATGATTACCGAGAAGGTAATGTTGCCACTATTTCAATGCGTGTATAACAACAGCAAGATCAAGGTCATGAACAGGATAGTTCTCTCCATGAGGGCGCAATTGACGAGAGGCATAAGCACTCGCTTTGCGCTCTTGCATTAGGACAACGCCTAAGCCTTGACGTGAAGCATCACAATAAATGACGAAGTCCTTCTTAGTATTTGGAGGAGCAAGCACTGGGGAAAAGGTCAACTTGTCTTTGAGAGCCTAGAAACTTTCCTGGCATTTGTCGGTCCATTGGAACTTGATGCCCTTATGCAACATGTTAGTCAGAGGTCTAGCAATCTTGGAGAAGTTCTCGATGAATCGACGACCAAGAAAAATTCTGACTTGCTTGACATTCTTCGGAGGAGTCCAACCGAGAATAGCCTGAACTCGCTCGGGGTTGACGGCAATACCATCCTTGGAGATGACATGCCCAAGATAGGTCACTTTGGGAAGCCAGAATTCACACTTGGAGAACTTGGCATAGAGTTGATGCTCTCTAAGCTTCTCTAGGACAAGAGGAAGATGTTCAGCATGCTCTTATTTAGTCTTGGAGTATACGAGGATATCATCCAGATAAACCATGACAAATTTGTCGAGGTATTCCATAAATATGTAGTTCATCATACGAGAGAAAGTTGCTGGAGCATTGGTCAAGCCGAAAGACATGACGGTGTACTCGTATGAACCATAGCGAGTCACAAAGGCGGTCTTTGGGATATCCTCTTCACGAACACGGATCTGGTGGTAACCCAACCTTAAGTCAAGTTTGGAGAACACTGATGAACCAGCTAGTTGATCATACAGATCATTGACCCGAGGAAGGGGATATTTGTTCTGAATGGTAGCTTGGTTAATAGGACGGTAGTCTTGGACCAATCGGTTTGTTCCATCCTTCTTCTTGACAAAGAGAGAAGTTGCTCCCCAAGGAGAGCAACTTGGGCAAATGAAACCACTTCGAAGAGATTTGTCGATTTCCTCCTTAAGCTCTATGAGCTCATGCGGCAGCATCTTGTAGGGTCATTTGGCTATAGGAGTGGTGCCTGGTTTCAAGTTGATGATGAATTCGACAGCTCTAGTGGGGGGAATCCCTGGAATTTGTTCAAGAAAGACGTCGAGGAATCCACGCATGATGGGAATGTTTTCAATGCCCTCGAGTGGTGTAGCATTCAATGCATTCAACTCATAAAGCCTTGCCTCGGCATTCTAAACCAGATGAGCATTGTAGCTTATTATTTCATCGGAAGGGTGCAACAAATGGACGGTCTTAGTGGTGCAAACTATAGAAGCAGTATGCACTTTCAACCAATCCATTCCAATAATGAGGTCAATCTTAAACAACTTCAGAATAATGGGAGAGGCATATAATTCCAACCCTTTGATTTCAACGGGAATGTTGTGGCTAACCATAGAGGTTTGACACTGACCGGCGGGGAGTTCACTAGTGGAGTGTTTATAACCTCACATTTAAGGTCGTGCTTGTATGCAAAGTCTTCTGACATGAATGAATCCGATGCTCATGTATCAAATAAAACGGATACTGGTACTGAAGTTACGAGAAGTGTACCCATCGCGGTAGCAGGCTGGTCTTGAGCTTCGTTCAGATCAATGTGTTCGGCATGAACACGACCATAAGACTTGGCAATGTTGTGGCGGGGCTGATTGTTTCCACGGCCAGCTGCTGGAAGAGCCAGTTGATTCTGGTTCTGGTTGCATTCCCTAGCTCGGTGACCTAGACAGCCACACCTGAAGCACAAACCATCATTGGGATTGGGAGCAGGAGCTCGTTGTGGTGCAGCTGAAGTCTTGGCTGCCTAGGTGGTGGGGGAGGCAGACGAGGTGCAGCATAGGATTGCCTTGGAGCAGGTGCAGTTGGGTGGTACATGCTGTTGGGAATCCAGATCCTACGCTTCTGCGAGGGCGGGCCCAAAGATGAGCCCGTGTCACGGTTGCGCCTATGAGAGCTCTGGTGTTCCTGTAGACCAGTTTCGACATTAATGGCCTTGTTCACCAAGGTGGCAAAATTGGCAAAGTCATGCACTAGTAGTGCGAGCTTGATGTCAGCTTGTAGTCCATCACAGAACTTCTCTTGTCTGTGAGCATCAGTTGTAATGTCCTCTTCAGCATAGTTGGATAAGTCCAGAAACTTCCACTGATAAGCTTCCACAGTTTTATTGCCCTAGGTGAGGTTGCGGAACGCACGCTTCTTCCGGTCCAAGACTCCCCAAGGAATGAAGCGGGCACAGAAAGCAGCTTCGAAGTCTGGCCAGGTGATGATTGTTCCATATGGCAGAGTATGCCTGTGGCTATCGCACCATTGAGCAGCAGGTCCCTTCAGGAAGAAGGAAGCAAAGGTGACGTAGCTGGCATGGGCCACATTAGCAGACTCCATCTCGTAGGTGATGTCACGGAGCCAGTCATCAGCATCCAGAGGCTGAGTTGAGCTACGGTAGATGGTTGGGTTGAGGCACATGAAATCTTGCAGAGTTACTGGGGTTGGCTGCTGGTTCATATTGGGGAGAGGAAATTGAGCCAACATATTCTCCATGAAATTGGCGGTTCAGCTCGAACTGTTGGATCATTCCATCTATGTACTCAGGCGGTGGTGGGGCATCGCCACCACGACCACGACCACCTGGTCTAACCATCCTGCTAATATATAACAAGGATAGTTCAGCATTTAGAAATTTGCAAAGACAAGAATCATTCATGATGAAACATGCATAATGAAAGGAGCACGATAGATGCTACATAGTAGTCGGCATAACTTACAAAAGGGGTCGTGCATAGAGTTTGATACACATAGTTCTGTACATACACTATAGACATCATAGGCAGCATGCAGGCTCGCAGCGAATGCAACTAATATTAATAAGCAAGGCTACATCAGTCCCAGGAGGAACTGTGGAGGAAGGAGTAGCCTAACAGCTGGTAGTGACGCGACGGAATGTCCTCCATGTCAGTAGCCTGGGGTCCGCGGATACTCTGGTGCAGAACCCGATGCTCACGTGGCAGAAGAGGACCAAGTGCGGGATAGTAGCCTCCCACATCTGGCCAACTGACACCCTGGGGCATCATGGTCCTAGCTGGGTAGATCGCAGAACGCGGCAGCTCTCCAGATCGGACAAAGGGGTCCAACAGCATCAAAGCACTTTAAAGGTGCTGACGGGTGGGGTACAACTCGTGGCGAAGAGCTCGGTTCTGATGGTGGAAGGGCTCTCGGGTGATGGTGGAGCAGCAGTGTAGTATCCCTCTGCACCAACATTGGAAGCGATAGCAATATTCCTGAAAGGGGAGGTGTCCAACGCCTGATACTTTCCACGAAGACGTGTCAGAGCAGCATAAGAAGCATCATGGACTGCTATATCGATGGTCACTCCAACACCATGAGCGGTGTGCGGCACAGTAGTGGAGTCATACTCCCGAGAGTAGAGGTGGACGATGGCACGGTACTGCTCTTGGTTAAAGTCCTGGTACTGCTCGTACACGGTGTACTCAGGGTGCCAGCGATAACCCAGATACGTCATCATCTCAGCTAACACAGCAGGTGATCCTGGGACACCGATAGCCGTCGTGTGGCGCATGACCTGCCTCGTGGGTTCCATCTGAAAGCAGAGATGTTTCGATGGAGTCAAATGACAGTGTAAGTATTGTTCAAAATACTATTCTAAGGATTAACTATGGTTTATCCAACTTTGGGGTGAATGT
Source organism: Triticum aestivum (assembly GCF_018294505.1). Taxonomy (NCBI): domain Eukaryota; kingdom Viridiplantae; phylum Streptophyta; class Magnoliopsida; order Poales; family Poaceae; genus Triticum; species Triticum aestivum. The sequence goes on from NC_057813.1 coordinate 132,237,890, forward strand.
GGTCACGGGATCCTAATGTTTGAGTTAGTAAATTCGTTTAACCCGAGTAGAAGAGAGTTCAGAGCTCGGAGTAAAGATCGAGGAGTAAAAGATCCTAATACCACCCAATGGCGACGTGAGCCCGTAAGACACACATCCATGTTAGTAAAAGTTTTTTAGTGACTAGACTCGACTTCGGCCAAGGAGTGTGGAAGGGGGGATTCCTACAGGCAGTCGGCTCTGATACCAACTTGTGACGCCCCCGATTCAATCATACACTAATCATGCATACAAACGTATACGATCAAGATCACGGACTCACGGGAAGATATCACAACACAACTCTAAAAGTAAAATAAGTCATACAAGCATTACAAGCCAGGGGCCTCGAGGGCTCAAATACAAGTGCTTGAACATAAACGAGTCAGTGGAAGCAACAATATCTGAGTACAGACATAAGTTAAACAAGTTGCCATAAGATGGCTAGCACAAACTGGGATACAGATCGAAAGAGGCGCAGTCCTCCTGCCTGGGATCCACCTAAACTACTCCTGGTCGTCGGCGGCCTGAATGTACTACTAGGCACCCTCGGTGTAGTAGGGGTCTTCGTCCATGGTGGCGTTTGGCTCCTTGGCTCCATCATCTGGTTGCAACATCCGAGAAGAAGAGGAAAGTGGGGAAAGAGGGAGCAAAGCAACCGTTAGTACTCATCCAAAGTACTCGCAAGCGTCAGCTCTCCAGATCGGACAAAGGGGTCCAACAGCGTCAGAGCACTATAAAGGTGCTGACGGGTGGTGTACAACTCATGGCGAAGAGCTTGGTTCTGATGGTGGAAGGACTCTCGGGTGACGGTGGAGTACGCAGCAGTGTAGTATCCCTCCGCACCAACGTTGGAAGCGATAGAAATATGCCTGAAAGGGGAGGTGTCCAATGCCTGATACTTTCCATGAAGACGTGTCAGAGCAACATAAGCAGCATTGTGGACTACCATATCGATGGTCACTCCAACACCATGAGCGGTGTGCGGCACAGTAGTGGAGTCATACTCCCGAGAGTAGAGGTGGACGATGGCACGGTACTGCTCCTGGTTAAAGTCCTGGTACTGCTCGTACACGGTGTACTCAGGGTGCCAGCGATAACCCAGATACGTCATCATCTCAGCTAACACAGCAGGTGATCCTGGGACAACGATGGCCGTCGTGTGGCGCATGACCTGCCTCGTGGGTTCCATCTGAAAGCAGAGATGTTTTGATGGAGTCAAATGACAGTGTAGGTATTGTTCAAAATACTATTCTAAGGATTAACTATGGTTTGTCCAACTTTTGGGTGAATGTGGTCACGGGATCCTAATGTTTGAGTTAGTAAATTCTTTTAACCCGAGTAGAAGAGAGTTCAGAGCCCGGATTAAAGATCGAGGAGTAAAAGATCCTAATACCACCCAATGGCGATGTGTGCCCGTAAGACACACATCCATGTTAGTAAAAGTTTTGTAGTGACTAAACTCGACTTCGGCCAAGGAGTGTGGAAGGGGGGATTCCTACAGGCAGTCGACTCTAATACCAACTTGTGACGCCCCCGATTCAACCATACACTAATCATGCATGCAAACATGTATGATCAAGATCAGGGACTCACGGGAAGATATCACAACACAACTCTAAAAGTAAAATAAGTCATACAAGCATCATATTACAAGCCAGGGGCCTCGAGGGCTCGAATACAAGTGCTCGAACATAAACGAGTCAGTGGAAGTAACAATATTTGAGTACATACATAAGTTAAACAAGTTGCCATAAGATGGCTAGCACAAACTGGGATACAGATTGAAAGAGGCGCAGTCCTCCTGCCTGGGATCCACCTAAATTACTCATGGTTGTCGGTGGCCTGAACGTAGTATTAGGCACCCTCAGTGTAGTAGGGGTCATCGTCGATGGTGGCATCTGCCTCCTCGGCTCCAGCATCTTGTTGCAACATCCGAGAAGAAGAGGAAAGAGGGAGCAAAGCAACCATGAGTACTCATCCAAAGTACTCGCAAGCAAGGATCTACACTACATATGCATGGGTATCTATGTAAAGGGGCAATATCGGTGGACTAAACTGCAGAATGCCAGAATAAGAGTGGTATAGCTAGTCCTATCAAAGACTACGCTTCTGGCAGCCTCTATCTTGCAGCATGTAGAGGAGAGTAGCTGGTAAGTTCACCAAGTATCATCGCATAGCATAAACCTACCTGGCGATGCTTTCCTCGTCGCCCTGAGAGAGAGCGATCACCGGGTTGTATCTAGAACTTGAAAGGGTGTGTTTTATTAAGTATCCGATTCGAGTTGTCATAAGGTCGAAGTTGTCGGATTTAGGGTTCCGGCAGACCCTTGAGGTTCGAACACTGGGGTGCACGCGGAGGTTTCGCCTTCTACCTACCTGTTACTCGCCGAATCGCTAGGATCTAAACTATGAGAAGAACAACACAAGAGACACAGGGTTTATACTGGTTCAGGCCACCATTGTGGTGTAATACCCTACTCCAGTGTGCGGCGTGGTGGATTGCCTCTTGTGCTGATGATGAACAATACAAGGAAGAACAGCCTCGCGAGGGTCTGTTCTTGTGGTGGTGTTGTCCCTTTGGAGGGGTTGATTCTAGATGCCTATCCTATCTCCAGATTCCTATCCAGATGCCAATCCAGATGCCTATCCAGATCCCTCTACCCTGTGGGCGGCTAGTCCTATTTATAGGCAAAGGCCTTGGGCCTCTTCCCAAATATTGAGCAGGAAGGGCGCCAACAATTGGCCATTTTGAAGGGGAACATCTAGCACACTTATCCTGACTAAAGTTGGTCCTCGCCTGTCAAAGGCTCTGGTGGTGACGCCGGCTTGGGCTCCACGATGACCTCCATCCTGCCGTTGGACTGGTCTTGGTCTTGTTGCACCGAAATGGATGCCTTTGCTTGATGCTCTCGCCTGCGCTTGCTCCCCTTGCACCAAAGAGGAAAGAAGAACAATGCACGGGCTGGCGCCCGGCTGGCGCCCTTGGTCATCATGGCTTGCGTCCTGGGCACCTCGCGAGGTACCCCGCCTTGAACTCTCCGCCTCCTCGTGAGCCAGCCTGATGAGGCCGTGCCTGAGGAAGCTCCTTGTCGTCCGCCCCGCGAGGCTTGGCCCCTCGTGAGGGTCTTGAGCTTGTGTTGATGAAGATGGGCCGTGCTGGGCCCCCTTTGAGCCACGCTGTCAGGACCCCGATTCTATGCCACACCGATCTAGCATGTAACACTTCATATCACTTTGCGGCCTCACGCACGGTATTCCCACGGGTGTCGCCTTACCATGCCCGGGACCGTTTGCGCCTTTTGGCACACGTATATGATAATGTCGCTAGCATCCATATGACAAAGAACCCGGGCTAACATGGCTAGTCGTGAACCCAAAGTGGCACTAACTTATAGGGACAGGCATACATGACCCAGCATCGAACGTGTCGGTCATCAGCGAGTGAGTCCGGGCTGTAGCAACTGGGCTAGCAGGACTCCGGTAAACCGGGCTGTAGCAGGCTAACAGGACTCCGGTAGACACCGCGTGACATTTCCCCGAAGGGACAGACACAGGAACGAAGAAGGACACATGCCGGCCAACCTAAGTGTTCCGGAGCAGTAGCAAGCTACCAGGGCTCGGTGGAAGCACTAGGAGACATTTCCCGGTAAGAGAGGCTACTAAGGATAAACAACTAGATAGTCAGATCCCACACATAGCAATACACATTACACGTACGCATAACATGCAAGTATGTGCTGTACAACATGGCATCACAGCATAACTCAACAACTCATATAGATAAGGCTCAAAGAGCCATCATAGCATTATTACAAACATGGGTCACATGCCCAACATTCAGAGCAAACAAGCAACAGGAGGAAGCATTACATGTCTGAGTACAGACATCTACAAATGAAAAAGGCTGAAGAGCCTGACTAACTACAACATCCGATCAAGATCGTAGCTGAGGTACAAGCTACTTGTCGAAGTCCACGAGAACAGTAGTAAGACCGAAGTCTCCGATGCAAAAACATAAATAAAGCAACATGAGTACAAAGGTACTCAGCAAGACTTACATCAGATCCTATCATACATGCGTTTGTATCAAGAGGGTAATGTGGGGTTTAGTTGCAGCAAGCCAGCTTTGACTCTGTGGCTATCCTGTTCTACGACTACCAGATCTTCTTGAGGTGAGACAACGTACACGAGTCCACTAATCACCACACAATACACTACTATGGATTCATCCCCGTCTCCCTACGGGAAAGCCATCCATAGCACTCACACTTGTCTTGAGCATTTTAGAGTATCCACTTCAAGTTGTCTATGTACCATGTAAGCATCCAAGAAGTCCATAACCGCGGACCCGACTATTCGAATAGATCATGTTAACCCTGCAGGGGTGTACTTCTTCACACACGCTCTCACCACTTACCGCCATGTACACGTCATGTATCTCGGCAACCTTCAAGCGGAAGCCTGGCGAGGGTGTCGGCCACGACCTGACTAACCACACAAGACTCTAATCCAGGTTTATCGCCTATTCGGGTTCCATCCGCAAGGAGATCCGGCCGGGGTTTCACTCACGGCCCCAAACGATGTGTGCAGGGTTCCCAAGCCCACCTCGCCGGATGGATCTACGCTTGGTACACCATGCCACTTGTGCCTAGTCTGTCCCAAGCCCACCTGGCCGGGTGCCACTTGGTAGACTACTAACACTGCCTACAAACACCAGAAACTAGTTGCGACTCCTAGACAGAGATGAAGTTGGTTAATAAGTCGAGAGGGCTTGGAGCGCCCGGAGCCCAATGTGTGATACTATCGAGTCATTGGACAACATACATAGAACTCAGTGCTTAAGGACGGTTCCAATGAGACAACCCACCATGTACTCCTACATGGCCTCTCACCGCTACCTTTACCAAATCGTGTTCACACACTTCACTCTCAGCACGAGAACATATCATAACAGTCCAATTCATTCCCAATGAATCAGACCTGACACAACTCTAAGCAATAGCAGGCATAGCATGGTAGGAACACAACATGGCTCAATCAACTCCTACACATGCTAGTGGGTTTCAACTATTTACTGTGGCAATGACAGGTCATGCAGAGGAATGGGTTCAACTACCGCAGCACAAAGTAGCAGATGAATCGTTGTTGTCCTAATGCAATAACAAAGAGCAGGAGCGAGAGAGTAGGATTTTATCGGAATGAACAAGGGGGTTTGCTTGCCTGGTAGATCAACAAGAGGAGGCACTGCTTCACAGACAGGTACTCTGGAGCGGACTCCGGAGCAGGACCTATCGAGAAGGAACAGTGTCGGCAATTAAAACACAAGCATATGCAACAAAATGATGAATGAACATGGCATGAAGATGTGATGATGTTTGAGCTAACGCAACTAGTATTCAAAATGAATGAAGTCCATTTGAATCAAGGGTTCAAATGCAACTCCAAAATAAGCTCTTATAAATGCCATTTACATGTTGGTTTTTCATGCATGAAACTGGTACAGATGGAAAGATTGCATTTTTCGGATAATTTTTCATATATAAATTATTTCAATCTGAGTTACGGTTGAATTTCTATGAATTTTTGAAGTTTAAATCATTTTTTGGAATTTCCTGATTTAATTTAAATCCAGAAATCATTATTGCGTCGGCATTGAGTAAGCATGACATCAGCAGGTCAACTGCGGCTGGCTAGGGTCGAACCTGACGTGTGGGGGCCACACGTCAGTGAAACGGGTTAGGCAGGGGGGTTAGTTTAGTTTAATTGAAGATTAGGGGGCACTGGGGCCCACATGTCAGTGTCAGGGGGTTAGATTAGGTGGTGATTAGCTTAAGCTAATCACCTGACGGCGGGGTCCACCTGTCAGGCCGGCGTGGTCGTCACCGGCGACCACAGGACATGGCGGTGTCCGCGTTACAGGCCACGGGGACAGCGTCTGAGAGCACCGGGGCGTAGCCCGGGCTCTCGCGCATCTCGTGGAGCAGGTGGGAGGAGCTGGGGGGGCCGGAGCTCGCCGGAGCGAAGCTCACGGCGGCGGCTGGAGCTCGGGCTCGAGCGGGCATGCGGCTGCAGTGTGCGAGGGCGAGAACGGAGAGGGGGAGGAGGAGCGGCAGCTCACAACGGTTACAGCGGGCGTCGCAGCGGGCTCGAGGACGATCGGACAGCGACGTGCGGGCGGTGGAGATCCACGGCGGCCGGCGGTGAAGAAGACGACGGTGGCGGCGATGGAGCGCGCCCCTGGTTGCTTGGCTCGTCGAGGACGATGAAGGCGACGAGGAGGAGCTTCTGGAGTCGGCCGGAGGGCGAAGAGGTGGCTCTGGCCGTGGCAGCAGCGAGCGGCGGCGACCGGCACGTTCGGCCGCGAGAGAGAGAGCAAGGGAGAGGAGAGGAGAGGACCGGGGGAGAGTGAGAGGGTCCGGGGGGCGCGTGGCGACGTGCGGGTCATCCAGAGCGACGAGGGGGGGGGACAGGCAGGCAGGGAGGAGGTGGTGGTGCAGCCACGGCATGCCGGCCACGCAGCTGCTCCTACTGGCAGGAGCTTGAAGAAGCACCTGTCAGTTGGGCTGGGCCGCTGCTGGGCTGGCCACTTGGGCCGCCAGGTGGCTGCACAGGGAGGTAAGCCCAGGTAAGCTCCCCTTTTCACATTTTCTTTTATTTTCTATTTTTCTGACATTTGTTTTGATTTAATAATAATATTAAATCATTTTATTTACTTATGCCAATTTTTGTAGGAACTAGTGGTATTATTCCAGACCTCCTCAACAAATGGCATAATTTTTAGACATATATTATATATATAACAAATATATATTCAATGCAAATAATTATGCATTAATTCCAAATGCCCAAAATAAATACTTATGAGCTCCTAAAAATATTTGTTTGACTTTTATCTCTGTCCAATATTTTCAGAGAGCAACATGAGCATTTTCTTGGACCTTTTTGGAGCAATTTTTATTTGGGTCATTTCCAAAAATGATTCTGAGGGTTTCACAAATCCCCATTTCAAATTTAAATGGAATTTAAGCATGATGCACAAATGACTAGCTAGCCTTGAGCATACCAGAACTAGGGATGTGACACACGCCACGGGCCGCAGGCAGGCAAGTCTGGGGACCCCCATTCCCAGAACGCCGACAGTAGCCCCCGGGCCCAAGGCGCGCCCGAACTAGGCCGAGTAGAGAGGCGAAAGGGCAAGTGCGAAGCGTCGCGGGCCCTAACAGCCTACGGCCTTGGGCGCCACGTGGCGGTTGATTGGACGTGGGCGTCTCCACTCCCCCGCAACGCCTCGGCAACTGCACGAACTGACAAGTCCCTGCATGCAAAAAACCGGTCATGATTACCTGCGATCGTGGAAGCCGATAGTTGGCCTTCCTTGGCTATAAGTACGGAACGGCGCGAGCCATTCCAGTCAATCTTCCTCTGCTATTCCTCCTCTTCTTCATCTTCGCCATTGCTCCGTCTCACGCTGATGGCGTCGATCCACCGGTTCTCCGCAGAAGAGAAGGGAAAGGCCCCTCGAGAGGGTCCTGACCCGCTTCCGCCGAAGAAGCGGTTGGTCCTCTGCCATCGAGATGAGGGCGCGCAGCAGGAGGTGTCGAGGCCTTGGTGCGAGCGACCGCCGCCAGGGTTCCCGCTACCCTTGTACGCCCACCTTGAGGGCCTTGCAGGAGATGATGTCGAGCGCCATGGACGACGCCACCGTCGGCGCCGGCGAGTCACGGCAGTGCGCGTTGTCCCTCCTGGAGTTCACGCCGAGGGCTCCTCTCGAGAGTTTGTGCTCCACGCCGCCATGCCTCCTCCATCTTGGATTCGCCTTCCTCCTTCCTTCGCCTCCGAGATTCCGCCGAGGGGGGCCCTTCAGGCTCTGGCTGCAGCATGCCGATTGCCAGACGCCTGCGACCGATGCGGATGTCGAGGTCATCGCTCCAGGTAAGGTCTTCATGACCCGGGGCTGGGGCGAGATCGCCCGGGTTTGCAGGATGAGGGGCGCCCTCGTGATCCACCTGGAGTTCGATGGCGCTTCCACGATGCTCTTCAAGGTCTCCGACGAAGATGGGCGTCGGCTGGAGTGCTGCCCCGGGAGAGGCGGTCGGGACCCTGCTGCAGCGAGACACAGGCCGGCCAATCGCTCCCTTGGCGGCTCCTTAGGCGATGAAGGCGCCGGAGGATCCAGCGACTCTGCCGAGCTCTTCGCGACCCCAGAGACGAGCGACGACAGCTACGAGCCCCCGAGCCTGCGCCGCTCTCGGAGCAGGGCGGGCTCGTCCGGCCGTCGCCGCCCCTGAGCTGGATGGGGTTGGCGCCGGTGCTGGACGGCCCACTGTTGATGATGGCGTCCGTTGTGATGGTCCCTGTAGGTAGGACTCCTTAAGATTCGCGTCTTTTGTCCCTGCGAGGAACCGAGAATTTACCCCGTGGGGGCTTGTAAGATGTTTTCAGCTTCGTTCGTCAATATGATCCTCATTATGAGGCAGTGCGAGATGGTTATTCCGTCTTAGCTTGGTTTCTTCCTGTCAGACCTCGTGAGGGCTTGATGCTCTGCGCCGACAGGTCCCAGTCCCAAGGTGGCTTCAGCCGTCGCTGGTATGCCAGGTTGCGATGCCGTGGTCAAGGCCAGGAGGTGAGCGACCCGAGGTCTGGTAAGAGCCCCTGAGTCGCGATGCTCAAGAGGTCCCCCTTGGCGCTCAAGCAGCCATCATTTGGTGAGAAAGGAGAGCGACGTTGCTAAGACGGGATTGCATTAAGTGCGGGGACGGTCCTGCGACAGCTAGTGTTCCCGGAGAGTGACTTATCTCGAGGGTCAGGAATGCTTCCTGGTGCGGCGCTAGGTCCGTGCCTTGGCCGGCGGGGGGTTTCTTGGCGGGGTCATCACGTGCTTCTCTCCTCTCGCCCTCGCTCCCCTTTCTGCTCTACGTCCTCGGATCCCGGCCCTCGAGCGAGTCTCAGCCGTCGCTGGTATGCCAGGTCGTGATGCCATGGACAAGGCCAGAGGGTGAGGGCTGGAGAACCAGTAGGAGCCCTGAGTCGCAATGCTCAGGTACCCCCTCTTTAACGTGCAAGTGGTTTGCGTGGACGAGAGTAAAGAAGACACCGTGAGGGCCTCGCATGACGACGCCCCTGGGGAGACCCTGCAGGCTCATCACAGAAGAAACGAGAGTTCGTCGCGACAATCAACGGTTAGCCGTTAGTTGCTTTGGAGAGGCGGCGAGGCATGAAAGGCCTGGCGGGGTGTACTGGTTCACCCGTGATCCAGCTCGGGACTCACGGGGCCCTACCCCAAGGCTAGTTGCGCCCGGCGCTGGGCCTTATCCTGAAGTGTGTTCCTGAAAATTTGGCTAGATGCCGATGCTCTACGTCCTCGGGTCCCGGCTCTTGGGCTGGTCTCGGCCATCGCTGGTATGCCGGGGCGCGATGCCGTGGGCATACCAGAGGGTGAGGGCTGGAGAGCCGGTAGGAGCCCTGAGTCGCGATGCTCAGGCACCCCCCCTTTAACGCGCAAGCTGGGTTAGATGTCGAAACTCTACGTCCTCGGGTCCCGGCTCTTGGGCTGGTCTCAGCCGTCGCTGGTATGCCGGGGCGCGATGCCGTGGGCAGACCAGAGGGTGAGGGCCGGAGAGCCGGTAGGAGCCCTGAGTCGCGATGCTCAGGCACCCCCCCTTTAACGCGCAAGCTGGGTTAGATGTCGAAACTCTACGTCCTCGGGTCCCGGCTCTCGGGCTGGTCTCAGCCATCGCTGGTATGCCGGGGCGCGATGCCATGGGCAGACCAGAGGGTGAGGGCCGGAGAGCCGGTAGGAGCCCTGAGTCGTGATGCTCAGGCACCCCCCCTTTAACGTGCAAGCTTGCGACATCCAAGAAGAAAAAGGTACCATGAACAGGCACCAAACAACAAGCATGATGGGTCGAAAACATGGCCCTAAGATAAATGCAAGAGGGGTACATGCCACTGGGTCTGACCCGAGCGGCTTGGGGATAATGCAGCCTGAGGGGCGCCCCCAGCAGAGTAAGCTAAGAACATGAAATAAAAGAGATACATGCCACAGGGACGGACCCACGCGGCCTAGGAATAGTGCAGCCCTGAGGGCGCTCCCAGCTGGAAATGAAACTAGAGAGATGTCACCTGATGACGCTGAAGACGAAGGGGTGTTGATGCAGCAGACTCGGTGGGCTGCGGGAGCAAATCCTCACGAGCCCCCAGGCCCTGGGGTCTCAGGAGGCTCCGGAGGCGCTGGTGGCTCCTCGCGGACCGCCTCCATCTCCACCAGGGCTATGGAACGCCTGACCTCTTGAGCCTCCAGGATGGCCCTCATGATGCGCTAGTACGCAGCAGCCGCGTTCGGCGAGCCGTAAGGCATTCTAACGTAACTGTGAGGCGGACCCTCGCAGCGTCCCACTCGCGAAGGCCAGAGGCGCTCTTGAGACGCGGCTTGGTTGAGCCTTGGTATGTCGATGCAGACACGCAGCCCACCATCCTCGCCTGAATGGGGGGCCACAGCGGGTAAGCGGCGGCTGCCTCTCATGACCCTTGACTCCTATAGCTCCTGAATGGCCTTGCTGACGAACTCCTGAGGGTTTGTCCCTCCTTGCCTTGCTCCTTCTTGATGGAAACGTGCTTCGAAACACGCCTCCATGTGGTGCCCAAGCGCCTCCCTCATGACCTTGGCGAGGTCGACGGCCCTCCAGGGGAGAGCCCCCGAGCCCTGCCTGAGGAGGGCGCCGGGCGCGCTTCCCTATGTGATGGAAGGAGGCTCCCCCTAAGAAGGCGCGGGTCCTGAGGGACCTACCTCCTGAGGGGCCAGGCCAGTCGATGTCTTCTTCTTCTTGGGGGCAGCCTCGAGAAGCCTCCTGCTTCCGCGATCCGGTTCTTCTAGTGATGCAGCCTGAAAGGCTCTCTCTAGGGAGCACACTGTGTCTCTCTCTTTGCAGGGCACCGTGATGACTCTGCCACTTCCTGGCATCTTGAGGACGTTGTAGCCGTGGTGGGTTACAGCCATGAACTTGGCCAGCGCTGGGTACCCGAGGATGGCGTTGTACGACAGGCGAATGTGGGCGACGTCGAAGTCGATGAGCTCGGTGCGGTAGTTGTCGCGTGCCCCAAAGGTGACAGGGAGGCGGACCTGCCCAATCGGGACCGTGGAGCCGTCGATGACTCCGGAGAAAGGCTTGGTTGGCTGAAGCTGACTATAGGGTACTTGGAGATTGTTGAATGTTTCCACGGGCAGGACGTTGAGTCCTGGTGACTAGCACGTTGTTGATGATTGGGGAACAAAGCATCAGGAGGACTCCGGCTGTGGCCGCGCACTTGAGCTGATCCGCTGAGCTGAACGTGATGGCACACGCCGACCACCTGAGAGGGCACGTGGCCTCGAGCTTGGGGAGGACTGCATTCACTTTGCGGGCGAACTGTTTGAAGATGCGCTCAGAGGCTAGGGCTTGAGCTCCGCCTAGGATGCAGGCGATCGCACATGGTTCCTGGAAGCCCCCAGCCCCTTCGTCCTAATGACGGTCCTCATTTCTCCTTGGCTGCGGCGGTAGCGGAGGGAGGCCTGCGTTACCTTGCAGGCGATCCTCGCGAGGCTGATCTCTCCAGCCTCCCTCGCGAGGCGGGTCCTGCCAGCGATCCTCGCGAGGTTGGTCGCGCCACCCTTGACGTGGGCCGCGGTCTTCCCAGCGCCCTGCGTTCCTTCCTCCTCCTCGTCCGTAGCCCCGATCGCTGCGGTCGGGACGCCTGCCAGTCCGTCCTTCACGCACGGCCCGAAGCTCTTGGCATTCATTGGTGTTATGGGTGTGGAGGTCGTGGTACATGCAGTACCGACCGCCCTTGGAGGATTCAGGCTGATCTCTGCCCCGCTTGGTGTTTGGTTCTGCCGCGAGCACGGCAGCCCCTTTGTGCTTCACGTCCTTGGCCTTGGGCTTCTTCTCTTCAGGGTCTGCGGCAGGCAACTCGAGGAGGGAGAGACGCCCATCCTCAGCCCTGGCGCACTTGGTCGCCAGGTTGAACAGCTCCAAGGAAGTGCACAGATCTTCATGCATTGCGAGCTCCTCCTTCATTTTGACATCACGCACGCCGACAGAGAAGGCTGAGATGATGGCCTCCTCGGTCACCTTGGGAATCTTGAGGCGCGCGTTGTTGAAGCGCTGGATGTACTTCTGTAGGGTTTCCCCTGGTTGCTGCTTGATGCGGCGCATGTCGCTCACGGCGGGTGGCCGGTCGCGGGTACCCTGGAAGTTGGCGATGAAGCGGGTGCGCATCTCGTCCCAGGAGGAGATCGTGCCTGGGGCCAGGTTCAGAAGCCAGGTGCGGGCCCCGTCCTTGAGAGCCATGGGAAACCAGTTCGGCATGACCTTCTCGTCTCCGTTGGCAGCCTCGATGCCCAGCTTGTAGAGCTGGAGGAACTCTACAGGGTCAGCCGTGCCGTCGTAGCGAGGAGGCAGGTCTGGCTTGAACTTGTCGGGCCACGCGACGGTGCGTAGCTCGGTGATGAAGGCGCGGCAGCCCGCTGTGGCCACAGGAGGCCTTGGAGGACGAAGGGCTCGGTCCTGCGGGTCCCCGTGCGCCGCAGCTGGGTGCAGCGCGGGGTCTTGACGTGCTGGAGCAGGAGCGTGGTCGGGACGAGCCGGAGCAGGGAGCGCTCGGGCAGCTTCTCGAGGGCGAGGGACCTCTTGGCAGCTCTGCTCCTGCCGTGTTGGTTCCTGATGGGGCGGGTTCCGCCCAGGGGCCGCGCGCCTTGGAGCTAGGGTGCCTTCTTGAGGGGGAGGTGGCTGAGGCGCCCCAGGAGCTTCATTGCCTGCGCATGGCGGGGCGCGGTGCAGCGAGAAGGATGGCACGGGGGAGCCCCCAGCGGCGCGGACGAGTTTGGCGACTCGGTCGAGCCATTCTTTGTAGACGTCGTTGACTGGGCGGTAGCGCAGGAGCTCGTTTGCCGCGATGAGCACAGCTCGAGCCTCCATGGCTGCGCGGGGCGCGCAGGACGAAGAACCAGCAGGGGTGAGCGAGGGCGTAGCGGTGCGGCCGTCTCGCCTCATGGACGGGTGCTGGGACGATGCTTGCTGCTCGTTCCCCGCCGGGCCGGTGGAGGGCGTTGTCGGCAGGCGACGGGGAACGACGGGGGCGCCCGCCGACGGGAGCCTTCTAGGCGACGCGGGAAGCGAGGGCGGTCGGCGCTCGGCGCAAACCCGGCATTCGTCAGACATGGACGTGACGGTCGGAAAAGAACAGGGCGACGGAAGACGAATTCCGGAGCACCCCTACCTGGCGCGCCAAATGTCGGATTTAGGGTTCCGGCAGACCCTTGAGGTTCAAACACTAGGGTGCGCGCGGAGGTTTCGCCTTCTACCTACCTGTTCCTCGCCGAATCGCTAGGACCTAAACTACGAGAAGAACAACACAAGAGACACAGGGTTTATACTGGTTCAGGCCACCATTGTGGTGTAATACCCTACTCCAGTGTGCGGCGTGGTGGATTGCCTCTTGGGCTGATGATGAACAATACAAGGAAGAACAGCCTCGCGAGGGTCTGTTCTTGTGGTGGTGTTGTCCCTTTGGAGGGGTTGATTCTAGATGCCTATCCTATCTCCAGATTCCTATCCAGATGCCTATCCAGATCCCTCTACCATGTGGGCGGCTAGTCCTATTTATAGGCAAAGGCCCTGGGCCTCTTCCCAAATATTGAGCGGGAAGGGCGCCAACAATTGGCCATTTTGAAGGGGAACATCTAGTACCACTTATCCTGACTAAAGTTGGTCCTCGCCTGTCAAAGGCTCTGGTGGTGACGCCGGCTTGGGCTCCACGGTGACCTCCATCCTGCCGTTGGACTGGTCTTGGTCTTGTTGCACCGAAATGGATGGCTTTGCTTGATGCTCTCGCCTGCGCTTGCTCCCCTTGCACCAAAGAGGAAAGAAGGACACTGCGCGGGCTGGCGCCCGGCTGGCACCCTTGGTCGTCATGGCTTGCGTCATGGGCACCTCGCGAGGTACCCCACCTTGAACTCTCCGCCTCCTCGTGAGCCAGCCTGATGAGGCTGTGCGTGAGGAAGCTCCTTGTCATCCGCCCCGCGAGGCTTGGCCCCTCGCGAGGGTCTTGAGCTTGTGTTGATGAAGATGGGCCGTGCTGGGCCCCCTTTGAGCCACGCCGCAGGCCGCAGGCAGGCAAGTCTGGGGACCCCCGTTCCCAGAACGCCGACAGAAGTACAACTCCAGGTCGTTCTGTTACCATGGACATGGCTATTCGAATAGATCAACTTCCCTGCAGGGGTGCACCACATTACCTGACACACTCGATCCCTCTGGCCGGGCACACTTTCCTGGTCATGTCCGGCCTCGGGAGATCCACATGTCGCAGTCCTACCTAGGCCTAACAGAGAGGTCAGCACATCGATATAAATCCTATGCGCGCAGGGGTCTGGGCCCATCGCCCATTGCACACCTGCACGTTGCATACGCGACCGGAAGCAGACCTACACTACAAAAAAATACACTTCTATGATGATACGTGTTTGTCACAGTAGGTCGCGTTTTTTTTCATGCATGTACATCCATGACGATTTTATGACAGAATCAAGATAGTCATACCTGTGCTGTCGTAGAAGTGTTCCATGACATTACCAAAATTATCATCACAGAAGTGTCCACTTCGATGATGATAAATCGCAAGTCACAGAAGTGCTTTCGTCAAGGGTGACCGACACATGGCATCCACCGTAACGGAATGTCGTTAAGCTATCGGGTCGGGTTTTGAATCCGATAACCCGTTAACAGCCCGGACCAATGGGAAATTTCCATGTGTAGAATTTTGATTGGCCGGAGGGAACACCTGTCAGCTCGTCAGTGGGCCAGATGTCGCCCATCCATTGGAGGAGACATGCCTATGATACGTCGACACGTGGCTGGGCCCAACAGAGGCCCATATAGGTTAAAAAGGTCGGCCTAGTCAAAGGCTTGTAGTACTTAATCAGGTACTAGTGGGCCAGCCCAATAACGGCCTGCTTAATAAAGGCCCATTTATGGCCCAAAGCCACATCTGGCCCATTAATTGTTCGTCCAATATTTGGGACCATTTACGGGCCGAAGCCAGATCTGGCCCGTTAATTGTTCGCTGGATATTTGGGCCCAACTACAGCCCAGTGACTTTCAGCCTGTTAGAGGCCCGATGTAGACATGGGCCCATTTCAGCCCTATGTAACTTTTGGCCTGGGAATGGCCCGTGCTGCCCATGGGCCATATATGGTCTGACGGGACATCGAGCCCACTAACGGCCCGTGCTAAAGGTGGCAACAGTTAAGCCCAACGTGACTTTGGGCCGGTTAAAGGCTTGTCACATAATTCGGCCCGTTGATGCCTATACTAAGCTTTTGGCCTCTTAAAGGCCCATGATATCAGTGGGCCAACTAAGGCCTGAGATATGTTTCGGCCTGGTAACGGCCCGTGAGCTAACTAGGCCCAAAAAGGCCTGGTCCACATTTCAGCCTGCTGAAGGCCCATCGACGACTAGTGAAAATTGAGGCCCAACATGCATTTCGGCCTGCTAAAGGCCCGTGGTTTCATCTAGGCCGTAACAGGCCAGTACAATATTCAGCCTGTTAATGGCCCAACACTACCTGGGCCAAACTAAGCGTTGGGTCAACAAAAGTCCCAACTAAAATATAGGCTGGTGTAAGTTGTGGGCCTGGTGCAATGTGTGAAGTCCCCAATCATTCGGGCCCAAGAAAGACGCAGGCCGGCCCAATTGTGGCCCGCTAAAAACCTGGCCCGTTAGAGTCAAATGTTTCGGCCCGGACGACTACATCTGATTTTTTTTCAGATAGCAAATGATGGGAGTAACTAGTAGGAATTAAGAACAAACCTACTCTATACAATAAAGAAATTACGGCATAGTAACTAATAATAAACCTACACTATACAATAATGGATTTAAGGTATATTACATCCACTGGGCATCGAAGTTCGCCACTAGTGATCATAAAGCGCAATGAAGAAGCGGATTACAAAAACTGGGCACCATTGCAGCATAAAAAAATAATACTGAACCGAGACCACTTCCAAGATAGTTCAAGAAAGGTTAACCTTGCCGGTGAACTGTTGCGCAAGCTGTTGAGCAAGGCTGTGAGACCGGCCTAGCATGTCGGTCATAGCTTCCAGGTGTAGCTGTTTAGCGATGAGGTTCTCATTGGTGTTCTCCGCAATCTTTCTTAGAGATAGGACTTCAAGTCGAAGTTGAGTTGTAGAATGCCTTTCTGCTAGAACTTGGGACTGAAGAAGTCAAACTGATTCAGACAACGAATTATGTGAGCTTGTCTGACTGCTAGTCTCAAGTAACTTGAACACTGCATCAAGACAAGATTTTGGGGTTATGTTGCTATCTTCAAGATGTTTTGCCTTCTTTGCTACAATATATGTTGGGTTTGTCTCACAGCCTTCAGCAGACTTGTGCATGCCATCAGGCATATCACCCTGAAACAAAGCAGAGAGATGATAGGTTTTGCACGTGTATAAACAAAGATGATAACTGTTCTGTCAATTCCATCCAATTTCAAATTAGAAAATAAAGAGTAAGTTAAAAATATCAATAGCATAATTTGGCATTGTTCATAATGCGGGGAGCTTCACCACACTACTGGATTACCATGTCAACATAACAAGCATAGATGAAGGGCAAATAAAATCATTGTATCTATTTTGGTTAATGTGCATGGCATGTTGTTCATATCATCAGCCACATCAGTAAGATAAAATAGGAGATGACAAGGTGCAAACGTGGGCTGCTTCACCACACACTGGATTATAGATCCACAAAAACAAGCATACATATAGGGAGTATTAAGTAATGTGCATGGTATGAATAAGGAATTTGAGTTTACAAGTAAAACTTAGAACTTAAGGTTCTTGCGAACATGCATTTTGGTAGAAACAGCAAACTAAACAGTAGTAAACGATAGGGAGTATGAGCAAATTAAAGAGTAGTTGAGGATTAAGGCTTTAGAAGGACTGACTTACATTAACAGTTAACACCGGCTTTATAATGCCCTTCTGCATGTCGAGGGAAGGATAAATCAAGAATTTCAGCACATAATCTTCTTCATACGCATTGCATGTACTCTACATTTTGTAGAGACTAATTATAGATATGATAATACTGGAAGGGATAGAGGATAATAAAGATAAGATGTAGATTAATGCTACATAATCAACTACCAATCCCTGGAAGTACAAGTGTTACAGGACAAAATGTACTGACAAGAGCAATGGGCTGCACTTCTGCACTGGCATTGTCTGTGTATTCTAGTTGTTGGTAAGATTAAATATAGATCTGGTCTTTTTTAGTAAATGGTGGGAGAGGGAGATAAGATGCAGAATGCTACACAATGAACCAATCCATCTTCCCATAATACAAGAGTGTTTTGAACACAGGTGTACTGTACAAAACTTTCTTATATTATGGGAGGAAGGGAGTAGCTGTTAATGTAAGTACAGTGATAGACCACGTTCAGTCCTTACAAGAGGACTGCACAGCTAAACCTCTTCAAAAGCATTGGGTTGATTCTAAATTTATGTAAAAGTCCATACGGATCTTATAATGTCCACCAAATGGACGATTACGAGGCAAACATGTGCAGTGATGCTACATAATCAAACAGCTATGAAAGTAAATATGGTCATACAGGGCAAGAGGTACTCACAAGAGCAATTCAGTGTGCAGTATAGTTGCGAGATTCTGTGGTCCCTTGAGAATGAATGTTCTTCTGCTAACAGTTTTCGTACTAGTGAGACATTAAGGCAAATGCAGAAATGTTGTTGAAATTGTTATGTGATATCATAGATAGTACCTTACTTGCAGCCGAGACCAATGTGTAACAAGATTATTCCAGTCACCGTCGGATAAATGTAGCACGGGAGACTTTACAGAAATTTTGTTCAGAGGCTTGCCATCTAAGTGCGCTTGCCTTAGGTAGGAACGATACTTCATCAACGAGTGCTTGAAAAGTGCAACCAACCCTTGCTCGTCTTCACAATCCAGTTTGCTCCTCGCATGTTTAAAAGAATGAAATCTTGTGTCTTCTGTCAGCAGAAACATATGTAGTAATGACCATGAATAACATTAGTACATTACTTACGCGTAAGTTGCGGAGGAAGACCGGAAATTGTTCTGTGTCTGCAGTATAATCTTTCCATGAAGGGAAGATGCACACAAAGTTCCTGACAACAATATAAGCTTCATCTTCTAAACTGGGAAGAAATGGAACAGGGGTCCTATTTGCTGCAATTCGGGATCTCTCTGGTTCGAAAAGGGATTTGGCAACTGGATTTGGTGTACTCTTTGCTGGAATGGGGGTTTTGCGTCGTAGAGCTGGTGCTATGTCAACTGGCATAATCATACTGTTTGCTGCAGTTGGGGTCTGCTGAGTTGGGGCATTAGAAATGACCAGTGTAGTAGGGCTAGAGTCTGCTAGAGTTGGGGTGTTTTGTGGGTCAGGTGATATTGCAACTACACCTAATGGGCTATTTGATTTATCAGGTGCCACTACCTTTTCCAAATACTTTGCTTGTGCTCCTCCACGATCAACAATCGCCCTCTTCCTTTTGAACGTCTGATACACAAGAACAACATTTGAATGGATAAATATGGTATGATGACAGATGGAATATGTACTGAAAATGGATAGGCAGGGCGTATTCACATACACGATGTGTAAACTAAGCTAATGGCAGTTCAACAAAGTAGAAGCAATGCAAAGCATCAGTTGCAAGATATGTGCGACCAATGTAACCTTGGAAAGTTAGAGCAAGCACCTTGATGGGTGAATAAGATAGGGCATCTTCCTCTGACTCCTCCACTAGGGAGCTACATTGACTTAGGTCTCCCTCTAGCTCAGAATCACTGTTAGGATCATATTCTGAGCATGAATCTGTAGGTGGAGAGCGTTTGCATTGCATTGCATCCAGACTTGATTTCAGTCCCTTAATGCCAAGTTTGACAGCCATGGCATTGTTCTGCTTTATTCTTTTCATGCGCGCAAGCTCATAATCATTATGATGCTGTTCAGAATCTGAGATTCATGAAAACATAAAAAGTAGTCAGATTATCTATGGAATGCATTGCGGATTCAACTCGAAGAGTGTCTCCCTATAAACCCCTGCATATGCAAAGTTCACCCCCCAACCGTGCTGACCAGACCACACACAGAAATACAAACCCCTTATGTCTCTATAACAGGCAGACACACATTTCAAAACTGAAGTAGGAACATTAGAATCATATGAAATTCGTATTTGAACAAATAAACTAAGGAATTATGAGTGGCATAATGTTTAGCTTCAAGGGTGGAGTGTTGGTAGTGCGACACAAAGCAAGTAGGCAGATTGTATTCCATGTAAAAGATCGAAACCTATGTAAAAGCTGGAAATGACACTTTCTTTCTATACAATGCAGTGTTCGTTGCCCACACATGATGGAAGAGATCACATAGAGAAATACTATTCACTCATGTCTACGGTTCCAGTATTTAGAAACAGGGTGGTCCACCCTAAAAGAATATTGACAACAAATATGACAAGGCAAGCATAGATGTAGTGAATCAATCATTTACTTGTGAGCTTACTAGGACAAGTATGCAGAATTGTAACTGCAGTAAGAGACCGTCCAAAATCTGAATGAAGAAGTTTGTCTAGCACTTATTGTTTGCAACTAATCGACGTGAATAATTGGATATTATATCGAATGAGTAAGAAAGACAAGTAAAATTTTCAACAAACCTGGCTTGCAGTAGTAATCTGGGTCAATGTCACTATGACCAACAATCCAAGATGACTAGTGTCTGTTCCGAGGGCCGGAATTTTGAAAACCCTGTGAACTTTAGAGGTACTAAAGATTACCAAAATACATCTGAACCATTAAGTGTAGGTAGCACTGAGCACACACCAAACCCTAATGACAGTCCTGCCTAATGAGTAATTAATCAATTAGAAAATGGGTGATGAGGAGTGGCTGCTGAGTGTTGAGGATGTATCTCAGGATAAATCGGGTTGGCTTGGTGGGTGCTTCTCGCCTGATCCCTGAACGGACTAGGAAGGTAGGCACGGCGGCACGCCCGGGCAGTGGTGACGCTGTTGGGCGAGCGTCTCCTGACCTCCTGTTAGTCCGGCGTCTCCTCCTAGAGTCATGCTGTCCGGGGACGGCAAATCGCCGATGAGGCATGCGGCTGGGGGTGAATAGAGATCGGAAGTGCACAACAGAACAGAGGGCAATCGTGGCCTGGGACGACCCAAAATCCCAGGGTGGGCCGACCCACCGTGGGCACCCTGTAGAGATACACACCCGAGCGCGAACATGCATTTTCGAAACTAATTGAGGAACATTTAGCTGACCAATTAAATGACTCTATTTTAATAATATCAGATTCGTATTTGAACAACTAAGCTTGTTTAGGTTGATGGGTGGAGCAGTGTTATTATGACACGAAGCACGTATTCTGATCGTATAGTGATCATAAAAGGGGGAAACTCTAAGCATATTTTTTTAGCAAAAGAGGGTTTCCCCTCCGATTTCTATTAAAGAAACCACCACGGAACCAACATGATCAATTAAACCCTAAGCATGATCAATTAAACCGTATTATCACCGTGCCATGGCAGATTTGAAGCTACAAACCGGAGAAATCATATTTAGCATCCATTGTTTTCTTCGAACTAAGAACTAAATTCTAAGAGCTGAAAAGAAAGTAGAGTAACCAAGTTAAGATCTATTTTCTGGTTGAGATCAAAAAGTTGAGGAGATATGAAGTACCACCTCTCTTGCGGCGCCGTGTAGGCATCGGGGCTGCGATGGCTGTCGGTGGTGTTGAAGCAGATCTGTGACGGTAGACGGGTGCATCGAGGGATAAGTCCCGTTGCGGTGGAAGAGAAGGTCGTGTGAGCGGCACCGGCAAAGAGGACGACGGCGTCGATGAAGCGAGAGGACGCGATGCAAGGCTATTGGTCCGTCACCGTGGATGAGAAACATCCATCTCTAGCAATGGACGACGCGGTCTTGGTAGGTGCTCCGGCATGGTGGAGGACGGTGGCGATGGATGTGGTGGAGGGCGGCGGTGATGGATGGGGTGGCGGACGGAGGCTGGTGTGGGGATGGTGTTCTAGCATGGACGGTGTATGAATGGGAAAATGGAGGGAGAGGTATGGGGAACCATGTTTTTGGGACGCGCCTGTCTGAAATATGGGAAAGTTACGAACTTAGCCCCCATTTAAAATGTGGACGTCTCATCGGTTGGGGATAGGACGGTAATCTTGCATCTCGCCAATATTTTCCCAGAGTGATTTCGGGCGAGGAGAGGGTGGTTGGCGCCCATGGTTGGTGCCCATGGTGTATGAACGGGGCTGACAGGTCGGGCGGTTGTGTCACGTCTGAGTGAAGTTACAAACCTGCCCCTATTGAAAATATTTGCCTACATCAATTTCGGTCAAGTCGAGTTTGTTTTGCCGCCCACCATGTATGAATGGGGAATGGAGGGAGAAATAGAGGTCTTTCGGACGAGCTTGGATCAATGTGTTTTGCCGCCCATGTTTGACGCCCACCGTGTCGAAATGGGCTTAGAGGCGGTCGTGTCACGTCTAATTGAAGTTACTAACCTACCCCTATTTAGAGCAGTGGAAATCGGCCCGATGGATTGTCCGTGTAATGGGTAGACAATAATTTCCATCTCCCAAACACTTGGCTTCGGGTAGTTGACGTGGGAGTGGACATTTTGCCACTTCTTTCGAATTTTGGGACAATAAGCATCCACCTTTACCCTAGCAACTAAATTCGAATCCATTTTGTATTCCTACATGAATCTTTATAAATCATTCTATGTGTTTTTATATATCTTCGAAAGGACGACAAACATGTATTCCACTGTCATATATGAATATGGTTTCCAAATGTCGATACTCAAATTCAGAAGCTAGAATCCAGTTTAAGGTGAATTCGAATATTTGGAACACTTCATGTCCAACTCAAATGTCACACGCAGCATAATGTGTACTCCCATTTAGATATGTACACAAGCGATGTATCAAGATTCAAATACCGAGTCAATCAACCAAGAATGTATAGAACTAACAGACATATAAACACTTATAGAGTATATGGATCAATAATATCAACTAACATACATAAGCCAGGCCGTTGTACTTTTTTTGCTACAACAACATCCTTTTTTTAGCCAGCATCTTGGCCCTTTCCGATGTGTGCCACTTATGGTCCATCTATACTACTATTATTGTTGAATGCACATTCAGCCCGATTGGCATATTTGTAGGTCTGGCACAGCAATCCAAATGAAATGTCTCCGAGTCTTATCAATTAATACAGACTTGTGCTCAAATAAAATTACAAACCAAAAAACAAAAAACAATTATTACATGATCTCTAAAACAAATGGTTTGATTGATTACATGAACAAACAACACAAAGGTTATTCAACGATGGAAAGAACATTTCACCTATGATTTACCAAGTGGGAATTTAATTTCCTTTTTTCCTTCAGGACCTTAACAATGTGGTCAGTCTCAGCTTGCTTCGTTTTGAAATCCACCAAATATTTAATGGTTGTCTTGAGTACTGCTTGTGATTGTGTTGTTTGCTTCCTCAACATGTCAACTTCATCTCTAAGTGCAGAAGCAGAATCTCTTTCTACCACTAGTTTAGCCTCTAGAGCATCAGCAGTTGGCAATTCATAATGCACGATTGGGCCGGTGCCACTGCTGTGGGATGATGCAATGTCCATGGGGACCTCGCTCTTTGATCTTGGGCTAACCTGTTTTGCCATTAAAGTTCCGATTGGATTCAGAAAAGTTGAAGTTAGCAAAACATCTCAACTAGGAGTTATAACAGCAAACCAGTTAAACAAACAAGGAATTAAAGAGTTTCAATTGGATGCTGAAAAGTAGTTATTAACATCATTGTAACCCGTTGTTGCAGCAGTAAAGCAGTTAAACAAACAAGTAGCTATTTAAGTTAAGGCAAACAGGTAATTCTTAACAGTAAGTATCAAACACATAGATAGGCGCAGTCTACAATAGGATTAATAGGCTGTGGCATTATGTAATCAGTAGCAAACTAAATTAAGCCAAGCAACATAATTGAACAATTTCGCAGTAAGTGGCTATCTAAAATTCCGAGAAGCGGGTAACTGAACTTACGCTAGTTCTTTGTACAGGCACACTGCAACTTCTTTTTCGCTTACAAGGTTGTACGAAGGATTCCATGGCATCAATTGCTTGGATACGCAGTCCCAATACATCTTTCTTCCCACACTGCATTGGTAAGTCGAATGGTTAATCTGGTAAGATGGTGCGTCCTTGATATGTTATATGAGGACGTGTAGTCAGACTAGTTGTAGCCACACACGTCACACTGGCTTTTATACTATATTTCATGCGATTACTTTTGGCATATCGATATCTACGCAATCTACAATAGGATGAAAAGACTGGCATCCTTCACATTATTGGCGAACTCAGTTCATAGAAACAAGCAATTCAACCATTTTGTGGGTAAATCAAAAGCACCACTGGAATATCTTTCACTACCCAATCATACACGCAAAAACGAGCGACGCCACCATAGGGGCTGGTATGGGCGGCCGCCTCAGGTGGCTGGAAAGTGTGCACCTAGTTTGAGTCGTCCAGGTTGGCCCAGGCTAGTTTTGTTCGTCCCAACACACGAGCAGACAATGTAAAAAATGAAGAAAAATGTTTCAGTTTGGATGGGCCAATAACATAAGTGCAAGGCAGACCCTATAGCAGGCTTGCGGCCCAAACGAGCGCCTCCCATATCAATCGACAGCAGGAAACATCCCAATTCATTCGCTCCAGCCTCCAGTCTGGTTCGTTCCTAACCTAGCCGCCGCTGGACAGACTGACAGAGCACTTCCTCGCGCCCTCTTTGGAGGGCGGTCGTCGGTCTTCAAGCGAATGGAAGGACAAGAAGATGAAGATCCAACCCTGGGTGTAGCCTGCATGGGAGGCAGCGGCGGCAGCACGGGCATGGTGTCGAGCTTGCGCAGACGGACAGTTGCAGCTTGCAAGAGTAGCATGCGCAACGAGCAGGTACATCACATCCCTGATTATATCTAATTCAACTCTTCAATTTCTGGCCAATAGTTAAACCTGACAGTGTTGTAAAATTGCTTGTATGTAGGGAATCTATGAGAAAATGAAACCAATTTCTACTTATTTTATAACTCCCCCAATCAATAATGAACTGACTGAATCTGATGTATCTAATCAAGTTTCCGGTGCAAACATACAAGCTCATGTTGTTCTTGAGCCTGAAGTGTCTAATGAACAGACTGCTAATGAAGGATTTGATGCAAACATTTTACATGCTCCTGGTGATGAACATATAGTGTCTAATGAGGGATCTAATGCAAGCATTTTGCAAGCTCATTGAAGGATTTAGTGTCTAATGATGATCTGCTATGTTGAGAGAGACAGAGATTTGCAGGCATTGATGACAAGCAAATTATAGTGCATTTTCATAGCTTGAGGAAACGTCGAGGCCATCTACCAGAAAGTCCCCGTATCATGACAACATAGCATAAATACTTTTCTAATCTGTTGTTTGAAACTATTGGCATACTTGTGCAGGATAGATATATTGATATGCAGTTTGCGCACTGGTTATAGGTGCAATTACACTTCGATATTTTCAGCCAGAGAACGAATAATTCAAGCAGGTACAGACCATGTTTGTAGTCCTTGTACACCATGTTGCATTTTGTGTTTTTTGGTGCTTGCATCATTTAGTGTTTATAATCTGAACTACTTTGGATCATTAGCTGGTTTTCAAAGTGCATGTAGCTTCACATTTCTCAAGTTATGTTGATTTCCGGAGTGCAAGTGCCTTCGTATTTTTTAAGTTAAATGTTCGCCCCTGGTAACTTGAATCCGTGGATCCACCACTTCACACAAATCATACACGAATGCCAGTACAAATTAAATGAAATGCATGGACTTACTCTAGCTCGTTTTAGAGGCTCACTGCATCTCTGCTTGCGCTTGGAATGTTCCATGTACAAGTCCATGTTACCACTTGCTTGGATGTGCAGGCCTTGTGCTCCTTGCATCCCCCTCTGCATTTTTGACACGTCGAATGGTTGATCAAATAAGAGGAATCGACCTTGATGTTGTACCGGAGGACAGATACTTACAAGGTTATACAGGTGTGGAGGATGTGTACCAGATCCCGTAGCGCTGTCATGCTTCGCTAAAAAATGGATTTGCTTGTTTCAGATGATATCTCCAAAAGAAATAAGAGTTAAAGTCATAGTTGCATAGGCGTGTAAGCTAAGAGAGTAGTGAAAGGATATCCAAACATCGTCGGAACAGTGCACAAGGGAGTGATGTGTGGATACCTTGTTCGGGCCGGCGTTTGGGCATGTTCACCTAGCTAGAGTGCGGGTCATGTCAGAGCCGTTGAGGGTGATGCACTGGCGTTGGCTGGCTGCACACAGATATAGATCTTGAGTGGCAGCGGAGCGCTATGATGCGATGGACGAGACCGTTGGTGAAGCCCCAATGGCCTCGGGGCGGAGGTGCGATGATGTGCTCGGTGAAGTAGCCCCGATGAGCTGGGAGACGGTGTCGGTGAAGCGCACCTGATGCAGTGGAAGTCGGTGTCTGTGAGGTGCGTCAGTCGTGGCGGTCGACGTTGTCGGTGGACCACCTGGTGCGGTGGACGAGGGCGTAGATGAGATAGCTCCGGTGCGGTGGTGAAGCGCGACCATCGTCTTCGTCGTCGTCGTTCGGCATAGAGGTGGGGAAAGAGACAAGACGAGGGGCAATTCGAACTTTGCTTGGGTTGGCGGCGAATTAGGAATTTGAGCAATCTGAGTGCGGAAGGGGACGGTGGAGAAGGGAGATTTTGCGGGGCTGGAATTGGGCCCGCCAGATATTTCAATCCGAAACGTGGAAGCCCAAACTTATTTTGTCGTCATCCTTTTTGGGGGGGAGTGGGGAGGGAGGGAGGGGGTGGGTGGTTGGGTGCTACGCGTTCGTCCGACACAGGCGACCACTCCGACACGACCCTGGTCTGCCTGGTGCGCCTACATTTGAGAATGCAAATGAATCTTCTTTCATTTGCAAACGAATCTGTATGTATTACCATGCCCGTGTTTTCCTTGCAATAATTAGTCATTCGAAACGAGATACTCCCTTAGTTCACTTTTGTAAGTCGTTTCAGACAACTTAAAATGAACTGTTTTGCACATTGTCTGAAATGTCTTCAAGGTCTTACAAAAGTGAACAGAGGGAGTACTATAAATTATTAGTGAGGAGTTATTTGAAAAAAAATCGAAACGGTGTCCATAGTATCCACACTAACGTGGATTAGAGTGTGTGTCACATAATTACTTATTTGAATTAGAGTGTGTGTCACGTAGCGATCTCCAATTCCAACGTGGATTTCACATTTCACTGTATCCATGCTACTTTTTTAATACAAATGCATATGTATATGATGAACACCATGGTAGTGAGAAAACTTTTGGATGGATTCAAACATATGACCTACAAAATAGCACAAAAAATTGAGTCAATGTCAACTTTTCGAAACCTAGTATGGCACTAATTCAAAATAATTACCCGTACGCATGGTCCTCAGTTCAAATCTTACAATGTACACCGAATTGAAACATCGATATTAAGTCTCGTACTATGTACATTCAAATGTTGTTTTTAGCCCCCCCCCCCCCCCCGCACACATGCTACATACTTCCGGTATCGGTCAATCTTCCTCTCCTAACCACCTTAGGAAGCTATCGGTTTCCAACACACGTTCATTCTTTCTCTCCATGTTTCGATCTCTAAGTCTCTCAACTACACAACCCCTTTTTCCACTCTGTTACCAAATATATTTACCTCACACACCCGCCATTGCACCCCATTCCGAGCTCTCTCTCTCCCCCTCTCCCTCTCACCCTCTCGCGCTAAATACATGCATTGCCTATCTAGCCCCCCCAACCTCTCATGCACACGCACACACGTTGTCTATCTAGGTCACTCCCTCAAGACTGTCTCACTCTTTCTTCTGCACGGAGGCCACACTCGCTCAATCTCGCTCTCTTTATCTGAGTCTCGTTTAACCTTGTTTTCTTTCACACATAAATGATATATCTCCCTGTTCGGGCCTCGATCGACACACTCTATACTCTCTCACGCAGATTGTCTATCTAGGTCAGTCCATCCAAGCCACCCCCACTCTTTCGACCTCATGGTGGGCCACGCTCACTCAATCTCTCTCTCTCTCTCTATGTCTTGATTGACCTCGCTCTTTCTAGGACAAAAATGATATATCACCATGTTTGAGCCCAATTAGACCTATTCACATTGTATACTCTCTCACGCACATTGTCTATCTAGGTCACTCTCTCCAACCCGTCTCACTCTTTCGATCGCACGGCGACCCTATGTGATCGATTGACCTTGCTTCCTCCCACACACAAAATATATAAACACGTATGTGATTGGATCATCTCTCAAGCTCTATCTTACAGCCCTCACCCTTGCCAAAAGCTCAATCGGACAATATCTCTCCAGAGCATATATATCTGTTCAATGAATGTCGGACCACACTCACTTTGTCTCTCTATCTATATGTCTCTCGATTGACCTCGCTTTCTCACACCGTATCTTCCACGCATTGAAGCTACCTCTCCATCCCTCGCAAAGCCGGAGCTATTTACATTGCGAGGGGCACTCCAACCTTGGATTAATTTGTGTAGGCATTTATTCCGGTCGGTTTAGATTATATTTTCGTAGCATTCGGCCCACAACTACTCCAAACACCATTGCAACCCCCGCAACTCCCCTAGTTGATTTCCCTCTGGCTCGGTCATCGCTCTCTCGCACGTCCTTTCTCGCCTTCAACGTCGCACCATGGTATTATTGCAAAAAACTCTGTTGTTCTCTTTAATTATTATAAATAAGCTACAAAACTACACACCGATAGTCCACTTGGAATGGAACAAATTTCGACCCACAAATTAAAGTGCTACAAACTACACACCGAGGGGCCCACATGTCATGAAACAAATTTGGACCCATATACAAATTAAAAAATAAAGGACGAGGATCGAACATGCGACCAGGGCCTTCAAGCCGCACGTCAATAGGCAACATACGTAGAACAGCAATGTTTGTTGTACCCCCTTTGTTCACATAATGTTTTTATATTACCACAGCCTATTTAATGGATAACATGTAATATTATTTTTAGTACTATTCGCCTTCACTTACTGGTGCGTTCCATGTGTGCTTCTCTCTCTCCTCCCCTTATGCGTTTAGACGCATGGGCAAACACGAAGAACACGTGGGAGATATTGTCGTTGACCATATCTGGACGCATTCACAAGTTACGGCACCAGTTTCACGTACTAGGAGCACTAGTCAGCGTGTACGTGCAATGCACGTTAATTTGGAAGTATATTAAGTGCATGCGGATATTAAGTAGGATATTATTTGCGTGTTATTATGTGATTAGCACTATTTTTGGCATGAAATTAACTGCACGCTAAACGTGTTGAGCACTCGACATTGAAGCAGTCTAGGTCGTTGGATGACAAGGAATACATGTGGCTTGATGATGTTTTATATTTAATTTGAAACGGCTCTAGCAGATCATTCAATCGATCAAACCATAGATTTCATTTAGTCTGACTCCGACTATAAATTATACGACAATCGATATAAAATAAACGGAAATGATAAACGTTCGGATTTTAAGCATGCCAATCCGAACGTTTTTCATGGCAAATTTAGATTACGCGGCAGCGGCAGGGGCGTCTTGCGG
Organism: Triticum aestivum; assembly: GCF_018294505.1. Classification (NCBI taxonomy): domain Eukaryota; kingdom Viridiplantae; phylum Streptophyta; class Magnoliopsida; order Poales; family Poaceae; genus Triticum; species Triticum aestivum. Next base: position 132,266,735 of record NC_057813.1, read on the forward strand.
TGGGAAGCAGCTCCTCTGTCGTGCTCTATGTGTCGTCGGGCCACTAACCGACGGCGATGGCGGCGTCTTGCGCCATTGTTGGCGTACTCCTGGACGTTGGCCTAGCTTCAAGGAAGGCCAAAATGTTCTGGATTTCGGAGTGAGTCAGCTGGCGGGAGGAGGTGACTGGCGTTGGTGCAAGGAAGCGGTCGACGGCGGCCATCCATGCCGCTGAGGGGGGCACTGGCACCCGCGCGGGGACAGGCGCTGTCAACGGCGCGGCGGAGACATTCGTGTGCATGGGCACCGACACGGGTGCGCACGTCAGTGCACGCGCAGGCGCATGCGCTGGCAGGTGCACGGCCACCGGAACAGGCGTGTGTGTCAGTGCACACGCAGGCGCAGGCGCTGGCAGGTGCACGGGCGCGTGAAAGTCGGCGGGGACCTCGTGGAACCCCATGGGATCAAGATCGGCGACAATGTGCGGCTCCTAGCCCAGCAATGCCACGGGGATGGGCGCTGGCGTAGTCGGGGCGATGGGAGCCGGAACGGGAGCGGCGACAGGCACAGCATCTTCCCGGAAGGCCAGTTCAAGCTCGTCCCAAAGCGCCTTATATTCTTGAGACTCCGGCTGGGTGTCTTCCTCAAGAAACTGGAAGACTAAGGGCAGACCATCGTGATGCGGCATGGCGTACATTTAGGTCAGGCTAGTTGGAGGTAGACGACAGGAGAATCGGAGAGGAAGAGAGAAGATTGTAGCGATACCGGGTAGTGCGGGGTTGATTTTAAACTGCGGCACTAGCGACATTAAAAGTGGGAGAAGTTGGGACGAAGGTGGGCGGCGGAGCCTGGTCAAAGGGCTCGCCTCCCGGTGAGCCTACATAGCGGTCTACTCGCACACCTCCTTGTCAGTCGACGCAGCGGACTGCTCGCACGCCTCCCGTCCACTCACACGCTTCTTTGGACAGCACCTGCCGATGAGAAGTGGGGACTCGTGGAGGCACGTAAACACCCACGGTTTTAATAGTGAAAGCGTTCGCCTTAACGTGACAATCTTTGTTCCAAAATACATTGGCTCTTCATTTGTGCAACTTGTCATAAGCAGCTTGTCTCAAATTGAAGAAAAAATTTACGAAGTAATATTTGTGCCATATCACGTGACCATGCTCAGTTTCAAGAATTTATGCTCACTTTTGGATTTTCTGAAATTTAAGATCCAAGATTCGAAACAATGTCATAACCTGCATCATGCAATAAATTTTCAAGCCATACATCTGTCCTGTTGTATTTCTTAAGAAAGGATTTGGCCAAACATTTTGCTTAGTTAGACTTCAGACAAGTTATATATGCAGAGTAAAAGGATAATCCCTCCGTACCAGTGCATTGCCTGATATATTAACTCAAGTACTAGGCACGAACAAATGGGCTCAATTTTGTGCTCATCCTGGTGTAGTAGTAGTAGTAGTACTAGGCAATGCAGTTGACGGGTGGCCTTGACGAGCGGCGACCGAGGGAATTGAATCGTTCTCCGCACGGTAGGTAACGTTGTCTAGTTACTAAAGCATCCCTCCGTTGTTCATCGGTAGTCACTATGGACAGGGGACATGAGGGGAATTTCCTAGGGCTGGAATTCTGGCTGCCAGATATTTCGACTGAAAAGGCTGAGGCTCGACTGGTTGGGGATGCCTAATGTGCATACCACGCACGCCACCGAAGGACACGAGCCCGGTTTTTTAATTTTTTTAATTTTTTTAGGATCAACACGAGCCAAGGTCTGGCTGGTACGCCGTTGGGTCCTACCATTCGAGAATACGAAAGGAACCTTTTAAATTGCCGAACGAATCTATGTGTATTACAATGCCCGTATTTTCCTTGCAAATACTAATCTCAACGTGGTAATTGATTTATGACGAGTTGTTGAATTAGAGTGAGTTTGTGATATAGTGATCTCAACGTGGATTTCACATTTCATGGTATCCCTAGTAAGTTTTCCAATGCAAATTCAAATTTAAAAGATGAACAATATGGAGGTGAGAAAACTTTGTATGTATCAAGCATATGACCACACACACACACAGAGACACACACGCACGAACACAACAACAATCCAATATGTATAGTGCATCTATTTTTCCAAACCATGCATGTATGACACGAATTCAAAAATACTCCTTCTATTCCTAAATATTAGTCTTTTAGAGAGTTCAACAAGTGACTACATACGGAGCAAAATGAGTGAATCTACACTCTAAAATATGTCTATATACATCCGTATGTGCCAGTCCATTTGAAATCTCTAAAAAGACTAATATTTAGGAATGAAGGGAGTAAAATGTAAGACATGCATGGTCCTCAGTTCAATATTTAAAATGAACATGAAACTGAAACATGAATATTAAGTCTAGTACTACAGTACATGCAAATGTTGTGTTTAGGCGGAGCTATGATTGTCGGGGGTCAACCCCTCGACCTTAGATAAAATTGTGGAAGCTCTGTTTAGGGTTGTTTAGATTATATTTGTCCCCACCCTCCCAACCACCGATTGGTTGTGCACCCCCACCCCTCCTCCCGGGAGAATATCATGTGCCCCCATACCTTAGATGCTATATGCCGATACGAGTTGCTTGGAGCTTGTAGATCTGAGATATAGCAGCTCACATGATGTGTCTTAATATTTTTACAGGAAACCTTGATGAGTTTGAGAATTGCACACAATTTGTACAAAAACTACTCAGATGCCCTTGGATCCCATATCCAACGACCTCGAAGCTCGTATCACCGTAGCATCTAAGATGAAGGAGGACATCATATTCTCCTGTATGTAAGAATATCATGTGCTACCACACCTTAGATGCTTTGGTGATACAAGCTCTTCGGAGCCGTTGGATTTGTGACCCAACACCTCCTCGGTGGTTCGAATGGTTTTTTGCAGAAAAGCCCCAAAGAGTTCGGCCACTGCTTACAAGCACAAAGACTGCTCAGATGCCATTGGATCTCAGATCAAACGACCTCGAAGCTCGTATCACCGTAGCATCCAAGCTGCGATAGCACCTTATGTTTTCTCGCACGGGAGAATATGAGGTGCTCCCGCACCGTAGATTCTATGGTGATACGAGTTCACTGAGATCTAACGGCCCACAGTAGGAGGTTTGAATGTTTTTGCAATATACGGCTGAGAGAGTTTGGGAAATGCGCAGAAAGTACAAGTACTACGCATGTGCCATCTGATCACTGATCATACGACCTAGATGCTCATATCACCGTAGCGGGTAATTAAGCTACGGGGAGCACCTAATATGAGCAACGGGGAGCCGTTGGATCGAAGATGCAGCGGCACACACGAGGCCTGAATGTTTTATTTGCAAAAAAACCTTTGGAGAGTTTGGAAATTGCGCATAATTACAAAGACTACTCCCAAGCCATTGGATCTCACTTCCAACGGTGTAAAAACTCGTATCACCATAGCATCTAAGCTGCGGGGTGGATGTGATATTCTATGCCGCTGTCATTTTTGTTCGTAAACTTGCAAAATACGTGTAACTCGTGTTGTTACTTGTCTAACCTCGCAAAGTGTTTGTTCAAAAAAACCATCCTACACTGAAATATCGGAACAACACATGGGGGTCCCACTTGTCATTAATCAAATTTGGACCTAAAACTAACAAATCTCAAAGACGAGATTCGAACTGGCAACCTGGACTACAAAGCGTAAGTTGATAGCCTGAAACAACAATGGTTGTTGGCTTTGTCCCATAACTTGATTTTATACAGTATTACGTTGAGTAGAGGAGAGGGAGTGCCTCGTCAACACGTGCATGACCGTTGACTCACTTACTGGTGGGTCCCAGGTCTACAATCTCAATCTCTCTTCTCTCCATTGTCTAACCTTTGCACGGGCACACACGAAGAGCGGTGCTAGCTTGTCGTGGTGTTATTACAACTAAAACAAGCTTGGAAAATAGAAGAATCGCCTAGAACAAGAGACGTTGTGGCTGGTCGAGACGGAGCTAACCACATCTATCCTTCATGCCACGTTTGCATGATGAAGATGTGTGGCTAGTGGGGTGTTTTTGACCGACTGGCTGGGTCCCGAGGTCGAACCATAGGTACTACGTCTGATATAGTATATTTTTACACGCACATTTTTCCTCCGTGCCGAGACGTGGCACACCCTACCACGCGGTTTCGGGGTCCTCCCGGGTGGTGCACGCATATATTCTTCCTAACGTGGGACGGCCTACCTCACGTTTTCTAGGTCCTCCTCGGTCATAGTGCCGAAGCAGGTAAATGAGTCGTCAAATCATGAAAGATCACCTTTCCCACCGAGTACATCAGTGAAGCACGGTGGCTGTCTAGTTGGGCTAGTTCGACCGATTAGCTAGGCCGCCGCCACATTTGTTTTTTCACCCCTTTTTTATCTACTTGCCGGCATGTAAATTTAAATATCCACCTCGGCATTGCTCTGGTGTTTGGGTGCGGCAGGATTTTTAATTTTTTGATCGATGGGAGCAGGCACGGCAGCAATTAGTCATGATGACTCCGCCTGTAAAACCCACTGCTCCCTGATGTGAGAAGTCGTCGACTGGTATTTTACCATGGTGAAAACCAAAATATTCCCCGCTCCTCGGCTGGCTCCCTCCGCCTTCCCGTAGATTGCATTGCATTTCAGCCGTTTCGCCCCCTTTGCTTCCTCTCCCCATTGCTTCTACCTGGTGCCATGGCGGCGCAGCAGATCATGGAGTCCGAGGTGAGGCGCCTGACACAGGAGCTCTAGGCCAAGGATGCGGAGCTCAGGGCCAAGGACGTGGAGTTCCGTGAGCTCAAGGAGAAGAGGAGTGCCATGCTCCTCCGTTATGTGCGGGAGTTCACAGAGCTTCAAAAGCGGCAGGCGTCCACCACAAAGATGCTCGAGGCGTCGGCGGTGTTGCTGCAGAAAGCGGGAGATACGATAGGCCGTCAAGGGAGCCAGCTGGAGCGTGAGCGGGCTGATCGTGACGAGGTCCAGGATTGCCTTAGCCACTTGGTGAACCAAGTTGCCACACACTTGTTGTGGCTGCATGATGCCTACCATCGTGCCAGCGTAGCGATGCCGGCCATCGGGCTAAACCCGGATGACTTCAACAAACTGCGGCTTCCTGACCTGGTCTCCTTCTTCACCTATATCTCCGAGGAGCTGAGCCGTCTCCGCGCGATGGTGGGGGCTGAGCTGGACAAGGAGGGGTTGCGGGCTGCCGTCGTCGTTGCCGGGCGAATCCTTTCAGGGCTCCATCACCGGAATCCATTCGTGCCATTGGACGCCGTCTTTGACGAGCTGGCTCCCGTCAACCGGGAGCGGGCTCTGTGGGCGGTTGTACCCTGCATCACCAATGCCGTGCGCCTTGAAAAGCAGAGGGACTTCGGTGGTATTTAGGCGCCCTCTGCATGGGCATGTCCATGTCTCGGTGCAACATGACCGTTGGATCAAACTCAGACGGTGTAGATCAGTCACTGTAGCACAAAGCGTGTGGGTGTGTTTGGTTGCATTCTCATCTCAATATAGTTGTTTCCTCTTCGTGTATTTTTGTTAACCTACTAGTGTGGACTCATGCACCCTTCATGCACTCTGCCAAACACCCAAAAGTGGGTCGAGAAGGGAACTTTTGCTCCCATCCCGTGCACCCTTCGTACACCCTGCCTAACACTATTCGTGCTTCATATGGTTCATGTTTCGTGGAGTACTGTAGCACCGTACTCTTCGTGCGCTGTAGACCTAGTTCTGTTAACATTGATCTCACCGTTAATTCTCGACCGGACAGTCGAAAAAGAGGTACTATGTTACATATAGTTGACATGCGCACAACATCATTTGTTATCGTCATATCTTACTACACTAGCAACAAGATTATGTAGTACTGACATATGAACCACTGCACATGCCTACTAGTAGGAGAACCGTGTATGTTCAAGTGGCTGCCGTGTTTCGCACTCCTCCGTCGTAAGAGTGGAAATGCTTGTTGTAATCATTTTTTTCTTCAGAAAAACAGTGGACACGCTCTACCGTGCGGATCCTCCTCCAGCCATGCACTAAATTAATCACTTTCACCGACGTGTGGGACAGCCAGCACCTGGGTCCACCAGCCATGCACTAAATTACTCCGTAGTAGAGTGATGGTAGACTACCCCGATCAAAGCATCGCAGTAATGCCCAATGAGCCATCAAATCACAAAACCCCCTCCTTTCCAGCAGTAAGTTGGACGGATGAAGCAACCATCATTTCACTCTTCTCTCTCAGCTTCCTCTCTTGGATGGACGCTAGAGCACCGGCCGACGTGATGTCTATGGCTTTGGCCAGAACCGCCGAGGCTCATGGTACGAAGAAGCACAAGCACCCCGCCGAGACTACCGCAGACAAGCTCAAAGCCATCGCCCTGTCCAAGCCCCACTCTCCGGGATCCCTCATTAAGCAAGTCTAGGTAATGTCTCTTGTTAATGATCTTTTTCTCGATCTTGATCGCGTTTTTTCATCTAACACGCAGTACTAGTACTGGTAGTACAACTTTTTGGGTGATCTTGCATGTGATTTTAGTGTGCCAAATGACGGTTCTAAATTCCTCTTTTGACCAAAACATGCGAGAGGTTGACACTGATTTCTTATAGATTACTTTCAACTACTCCCTCTGTCCCAAATTTCTTGTCGTAGATTTGTCTAGATACGGATGTATATGTGACTTGATGCATCTGTATCTAGACAAATCTAAGACAAGAATTTTGGGACGGAGGGAGTACTTTATGAACATCAATGGTACCTTTGAAGAGGGTATATTTGCCTCAGTAACTTGTGTTATGGAAATTGCAAGTAATCCCTCTACTCTCATGCCTTTGAAGACATGTTCTAGTGTCTTTGTTCACTCATTTGTGTGCGTATATGTAGTCATATATGGAGTATAATATCGAAAATCATCTTATATTTCTGAACGGAGGTAGTAATAAAATATGGTTTCTGTTTGAATTAGAACCAGGTCCGCGGTGGAGATGAAGTTCTCAAAGTCATGGCGTGTGAACTGGAAGACCTGGGCATGAGTTCTACTGCTAAACTATCTAGCTGCTGTGTCCTTGTCGCCACGTGTCCTGAACTAGTGTTTTCCTATAGCATTGTTGTCAGGCGTGTTCTCGAGGTTGTACTTGACCACAACAATTTCCTAGTTGTGCCTTCAATTACGAAGGGTGTGGTTCTTGTAAAGCTTCCCAACAAATCTGATGCGTCATGTCTTCATCATCATGTTTATGAGTGGAAAGACCACTTTGTTAGGTTCTCCAAGGTTGACGAGATGGTGATGGTGCATCTAGACATCTCTCAAGAAGTCCATGGCCTAGTCAGTTATGTGGGGTTCATCCCATAGGTCGGTGGCAAGAAATAGTCTGCAGAGTTTAATTAGTGCAACTTTGCTTGTCTGTAGTAAGTACTATTGTTCAGTACTTGATTTGTGTTTGTGAACCATGTATTGTTTATTAGTATTGCCGCTTTTGGTGTGTGGTCAGTCCTGAGAACGGTCTATGTTAATGTCTGTCCACTCAATTCAGTCTGTATATTTTGAAGTATCTAGATCATCTTTTTTGTGAGGACGGTTTATCAATTATGGTTACACTCCAATATATGTATGCATTGCAGGGTTTATCGCACCCACCAGGATTTCCAGTCCCATGGATGTTCGGTCCATACAATTTGTCACGACCTTTGGACTGTCCTGCTTGTGGGAGTAGGCGGGGCCCCTGCATGCCACCCGTAGTTGGACGATCAATCTTCTGTTTAGTACTTCAACATAGTGATTTCCTGGTAAGGATTCACTCGTGTCACAACAAGTAAATCTTATTGATTTACTGTCTAAATCTTATTGATTTAATGTCATGTTTTCTTTCTTTTCCTGCAATTTTATGATGCAGGTTTTGCCATGTGACATTCATCACAGAATAAACCGTTTGGTTTTCTCTACGATGGCTATTTTTGCAGGTTTCACTTCTTATGTCGTGTCAGTAGCAAAGGCACTGTCCATCACTTATATTACTGGAAAAAATTGGATCAGTCTGTTGTCTGAGTACAAGTTGAATCCCTATGATGAACTGCAGTTTGGTTTAACAAAAATGCCACAATTAGTCCTTCTCGCGTTTAAAAGAAATGAAGAAAAAAACTGGATCACGATCATGGATCCTAGTCAAGTTAGAAAGCTGATCATAGCAGACCAGACACGATCGCCGCTGTCTTGCACATACGTACCACCTTCAGCAACGGATTGAGCACCGGCAGTTTCTCTAGCACTAACAGCGGCAGCAGCTCAATCTGATCCAGCTGAGGATTGGGCACCGACCGCATCAGCGGATCAGTCTGATCTACCGGAGGATCGGGCATCGACACCGGCACCTGCTCCGACACCGGCACCAGCTCTACAAGGAGCACCATCTCCGGCAGCAGCGGCGGCTTCGGCACCTGCACCAACACTTGCACTTGCATATGCTCCGGCCCGTGCAGCGGCAACCAAACGAGCAGTTGCACCGGCAACAGACTAGGGTGCAGTTCGCACTTCATATACCAAAGTCCTTACAAAAACCAACATGTCCACCTTCTTGGTAAACATTGGCCGCCCAAGTGCTTCATTATTTTTTCTTTCCATGTTGTTTCACATGATTCACTGTGTTGATCTAACTATTTGGGTATGTCTTCTTGTTTGCAAACAGAGAATTCCTAGAGCAACGAGGGAGTCGTTCAACAATCCGGGCGATCACGGCCAAGTTTCTCTTACCATGCGCAGCCTTGGTGTGAATGAACCTGCTCAATATACCGTAAGTACAAAGGATGGTCGCATGATGATTGATGCTAACAGATGGTCAAGGTTCAAATCTAAATCATATCTTGCGGTAGGGGATGATGTCAAAATCGAACTTTCTCGGCAAGGAGAGCTGGTCCAAATCAACTTCGAAATTCTTCAGTAGCTGCACGCAACTACCAAACTGATCTATCCTCTGGGATATTTTGATGTAATAATCTGGCATGGTGAAACAAGCGTCCTGTGTGTATAAGTAGTATGACAGTATTATTTATCACATGGTATATCGTTGATAGAATTGCAACTCTCATTGCTGGTTAGGAACTGTCGTTCGATTTCATTCCAACAGCTGCCGTGCTTTATTCAATTTTGTGTATTCCCCTTTTGACAGCATCTAAAACCAGCGCCATACCGATCGCTTGCAATATGAAAAGCACTAAGGTAGAACACATGGGCCCCCAAACATGCAGGGTGGGCCTGCGGCCCAAGTCCAGAACCGTGAGCCTGTCTGAGTATTATATTCTCAACTGAACCCCCATAATGCCCATGCGTTGCACGTAATATCAAGAGGCATTCGTATGAGTATTTTATCTTGTGAGAGAAAAGGATGAACGAGGGAAGGCCTTATTTGAAAATGTGGAGAGGTGTGTGGGTACCTTTTTGCAAAATTGCCATAGTTTCCTTCCTATCCGTCAGATATAAATCGGACGACCTATATTGCAAGATGGCAGGCACACCATCATCACCAACTCGTCTATATTGTGTTAAAAACAACTCTATTTTTTATAATTATATATGTTATATATATTCCCCTTGATTTTTCTTATGTATAAAGTTGTGATATAAAAGATCTGTATATTTCTTTATAGAGAGAGTATCTCTCTGTCAAAAAATATATTTATGTGTAACTAGTTACTCCTGTCTTTCTACTTCCTTTCGCTGATATGTGGGGCAACCGGCAACGGGGTCCACATGCCATATGCACAAATTAGAGTGCACAACTGCACGTTAGACACACCCAGGTCGTAGCGCCGTAGTAATGCCAGATGAGCCGTCAAATCACCCCGATTCCAGCTTTAGCAGTAAGCTGGATGGACGAAGCGGCAATATTTCACTGGGCCTGAATCCCCTTCTGCCTCGTCTGCTTGTTTAGAGAAAAACCCCTCTCGGCGATTGCATAGGGTTTTCTCATGGAGAACCAGGTGTCGGTGTCAAAACCGGCGGATCTCGGGTAGGGGGTCCCAATCTGTGCGTCTTAGGCTGATGGTAACAGGAAGCAAGGGACACAATGTTTACCCAGGTTCGGGCCCTCTCGATGGAGGTAAAACCCTACTTCCTGCTTGATTAATATTGAAGATATGAGTAGTACAAGAGTAGATCTACCACGAGATCGTAGAGGCTAAACCCTAAGAGCTAGCCTATGATGGTATGATTGTAATTGTGATCGGCCTTCTAAGGACCATCCTCTCCGGTTTATATAGACACCGGAGAGGGCTAGGGTTTACATGGAGTCGGTTACAAGGAAGGAAATATAATATCCGGATCTCCAAGCTTGTCTTCCATGCAAAGGAGAGTCCCATCCGGACACGGGCCGAAGTCTTGAGTCTTGTATCTTCACGCTTCAATAGTACGGATGATGTATATAGTCCGGCTGTCCGGATACCCCCTAATCCAGGACTCCCTCAGTATCCCCTGAACCAGGCTTCAATGACGATGAGTCCAGCGCGCAGTCTTGTCTTCGGCATTGCAAGGCGGGTTCCTTCTTCCGAATACTCCAAGGTTGTTATCGAACACGTAGACCGTGTTCGGATCTGCAAAATGATCTTCACATACCATCGTAGAGAGAATGATACTTCAGCTGACAACTTTTTAGACGACGTGATATGTCATTACGGTCAGGTCATTATTCGAACCGTTTTTCCACAACCAGCCATAGCACATATTGTGAGGCAGTTTCCTTGACACGTCTTGTCAAAGCAGAGATCATGTCCCCTTATCACGGGATTCTCATCAATATGGGTATGGGTAATCCCACCGTGCCATAAATCGGGGTGCTTGGGAAGTAAGCGATTCTCAACGGGCTAGTGGGGAGGTGCACCGCTTCCGTCGCCTCTATAAAGGGATAAGGAGTCCCCCATTTTTACCCACGCCTTCTTCCTCCTTTGCCCACTCTTGCCCCCTCAAGCTCCAGCGCCCGAGTGCAATTCTCTTCTGCACAGCTAGACATGTGGGTGGCCTCCACTGTGAAGGAGAAGCACATCACGAATCTACGGGCGGCCGGATACTTGGCCGCGGACATACCGCACCGGCTACCGGACGACGGGCAGGTCACTCCAACTCCGGGACCCCATGAGAGGGACGTGTTTCTCGCCCACTTCGTCTGTGGACTGGGGTTTCCGCTCCACCCCTTCGTCCGCGGGCTCATGTTCTACTACGGGCTAGATTTCCATGATCTAGCCCCGAACTTTGTCCTCAACATCTCGGCGTTCATCGTCGTATGCGAGGCTTTCCTCCGCATCAAGCCTCATTTCGGCTTGTGGCTGCAAATCTTTTCCGTGAAGTCAAAGATAGTGAGCAGCAAGCAAGCGGAGTGCGGAGGAGCCATGGTGGGAAAGATGCCTAACGTCACCTGGCTTGATGGCTCCTTTGCGGAAACCGTGAAGGGGTGGCAGTCAGGGTGGTTCTACATCACCGAGCCACGCGAAGCCAATTGGGCGGCGGCCCCCGAGTTCCGATCCGGAACCCCCATGCGGCTCACCTCCTGGGAACAGAAGGGCCTGTCATGGGACGAATCTACAGAGCTGACCGGACTCATAAACTGCATCAAGGGCATGAAGGACAAGAACATCAAGCTTGTCCACATGATCCAAGTTATGCTCATTCGCCGGATTCTGTCATGCCAAAGGCGGGCATTTAATCTATGGGAGTTCGTCCCGGCCGAACACCAGACGCTTCAGAGGCTCTACGACATGAAGCACAAAAATGCGTGGAAGGCATTATTCAAGGCCTCCGAAGTACCTCCCATATCTGAGGACCGTGAGCTCCACGCCACGCGTCCTCCTAGTCAGGTGAGTTCTCAGGCTGCCACCGAATTCGGTTCTTCCCAATATATTTATGGGGGAGCCTTAAGTAATTGTGCATATTTGTTCAGGATTATGTGGAGACAGCGGAGCAAATTGACTGTCCGGCTCCGCTGCTAGAAAGCCCAGCCAATGCTCTCCTAACGAAGATGCTGGTCCCAGTGCCCTACAAGGGGCCAGACAAGAAAGCCGATAAGAAGGCCCCAGGGATCCGAAAGGGTCTCCAACGTAAGGTCGCGCCAGAAGCCTCGTCCGAAGACGACGAGGCACACTCCTCCCCCGAAGGGGAAGAAGAAGAAGAAGAGGAGGCCGCCCCATCCGGAAAGGACGAGGGGCCTGAGAGGGTGGACCAGGGGGCCAGGAGAGGCCCCCGACGCAAGGCCGTCATACCCTTGTCGTCTGATGACGATGAGGCAGATTCCTCCCACGGAGGCGGGGCGAAACAAGAAGAAACTCCACCTCCCAGTATTGGGGGGAGAAAAAGAGAAAGGCCGCCCCGAAGGGGGAGGCTGGGACGTCCAAGAAGGAAAGGTGTACCTTCTGGACTACTCTGCCACCGCCGCTGATAGCAAGGAGGGGTGGCTGCCCAGGAAGAAGCCCGTAGTGCGATCGTAAGTATCCGCACTCTATCGTAAGTTTGCTTCATAGTTTTGTTATAGCGCCGAACTTGTATGTAGTCCGGCCAGGGTCCATCCCGAAGCATCGTCTTCGGATGGGTCCTTGAGCAATTCGGTGATGAACTCGCTCCCGACGGCCACTACTTCTCAGCCTGCAGATGACACAGAGGTGTTATCCCAAAGGCTCCCATAGCGGGGGTGGCTCGGGAGGCGCCCCAAGGCGGCATTCCAGACGTCGGACACGCGGGGTTCAAGATCCCCGTGGATCGTGTTGATGAGAGCCGCAGTAAGCCGGACTCTCAGTCGAACACTGTTCCGGAGCCTTTAATGGTTCCAGACTCAGGCGGAAAGCTCCTCGTTGGGGAGGGAGGGTCGTCTGTGTCAAGGACTTCCGTTGCGCCTGAGGTGCCGGATTGTCTGCTGGAAGCGCTTCGCGGTGTTTCCATAGATGAAGAGCACCGTACTCTTATGAGTGTGGCGATTCAGAAGGTTTCGTCCGCCAAGAGCGGACTAACTGAAGCCTGCACCAGCCTCCTGACATGCTTTGAGGTAAGTAATAAAAATGTGTGAAATTACCACCCGATGGGTAGTAGCCCCTGATACTCTATTTGGTGTTTGGAAGGAAAAACCAAATGGAGGGTCAATTATAATCCGCAGGAGTCTAACAATAAGTTTGAATGTGAATAAACAGGCTGTGCTGCTGGCCGCTGCTGTCCGTACGGACGAAATCGCCGGCCTAAAACAGGACTTGGAGCGGGTGCAGGGAGAGCTCGACCTCATGAGGAGGCAGTTCGAAGAGAGCAAAGGTGAATGATTCCCCTTTCTCATATAATGAAGGATAGATAAAATTGGTTATTCTAACGACGAAGCATCGTGATTTGATAACAGAGGCCACCACCGAAGTGGCATCTCTCAAGAAAGCGTTGTCCGAGGCCGAACACAAGGCGGCCTTGGAACGCAAAGAGCGCGAGAAGCAAGATGCCCGAGTGGGCGAGGTACAACAAGAGCTCTAGGAGCTCGGCAAAAAGTTCGAGTCCATGGAGCATGAGCTTAAGGCGAAAGAGGCCGAGCTTGCTAAGGCCCTTGCAAGTATAAAAGACGCCAAGGCCGAAGCCGAGAAGGCACAGCAGGAGATCCAGGAGGCCAAAAAGATAGCGGCGGGTAAGAAATTCTTTATGCAAAGCAAACATGTGGTGGAGGCGTTTGTTTTACTTACCCGAGTCCGGAGCTCTCTAGGGGCATTCGCAGATCTGCCACGCAGCGTATCAGATGCCGCGGAGTTCTACCGTGCCCAGGAGGGGAGCTCAACGGAGAAGCTGTTCTGGTCCCAGTATGCTGGGGCCGAACATCCAACGCCTCTGAGTGACCAATTGAAGCAGTTGGTCGAACTCCACAGGGCGGCCGAAGTGGCTATGAAGGATTTCATAGTCCGGATGTGGCCTGGTGAGCCCCTTCCTACCAGCTACTTTAGCCTAATCAAGCGGATGGTGAGTGCCTGTCCGCGACTAGAAATCATCAAGCGATCCATTTTCATTGAGGGTGCCCGCCGGGCCTTTGCCCGTGCGAAGGTGCATTGGGGCAAGCTGGATGCGGAGAAGCTGGTGAAGGACGGGCCGCTGGAGGGCAAGCCGCATCGCTATCCGTAGAAGTATTATGATGGCGTTATGAAGGGTGCTCGCCTCGTGGCCGGTGAATGTACCAAGGATATAATTTTAGAATGAATTCACTTCTGTCATGTTTGTAATTTAAGGATGAAGTTACTTGCACTATGTAGCGCTTTTGTTATTTAAAATATTACCTTCTGTGCGACTGTTTATAAAATTCCGAAAGTAGGCCAATCATCGGCTTCCGCCCCCATGCAACTAGTACTGGGGTGTTCGTGGAAAACCCGGACACTCTTTATCCAAATGTTTGGTCCCTTAAGGAGGTGTTCGACGCAGCGAACAAGGCAATCGGACTATGCGGCTTTATAACCTTCACTTAGCCATAGAAGTCTACAATTTTAAATTCCGGCGAAGCCCCTAGAATCCGGAAGGCCGAATTGGGGCGCTATACACGCCTAGATCGGACGAAGCCGAATTATCGCCTAAAGCGGAAAAATCTTTAAGGATTTTAAGACCTCTCAAACAGCGACCAGCTCTCGCCACATCATGCCGGTCAGTTTTCGGCTTTATCTACTGAGGTGCTCGTCCGGAAGAACCGGGACACAATCGCAGTAGTTCTCCCTGCGCTACCTTAGCCGATATAACGGAACGTAAGGCACCAAAACAAGGGAGCCGGGCTATCCCAACTTTAGACCCAAGACATGATTCGGAGTTGATGCATATAATGCTATAAGTTTGGGGTGCCGCACTATTGAAAGTGTTCGGACTTGTCTTGTCGTATTATGGGGCGCCATAAGAAGCCCCTGGCAAACTGAACGTACCAAGGTGTATGGATGCAATATCAAATAGACATTTTAAGAAAAAAAATGCTCAAATAAGAATAATAAGCTGACGCTATATATGATCTCCCATTGATGAATAATACATTTAAGCGTATGTTTACAATGAATGCATTAAGCGGAGATAAATAGGATTATTTGACATATCCTATCCAGGGGCAAGCTATGTATAGATAGATAAAACAGGTATAACGATCGTAAATAGATTCCACCTGGGTATTTCCTTCTGTGCGCAAAGCCTGTTGCCTTTGGTTTTCTCTCCTATGTTGGTCCGTCGATCCGGCTCTTCTGAAGAGGCTGCACTAAAGCAGTGTCCTGAAAGGTGAAAGGAAAGGTTATGAAGGTATGAGGCGGTGATACCGCGCTGTTGACTGAGCCACTACTTCGCCTCCGCCTGTGCCCATGGTATTTTGAGTGTGTAATTGTGTACGCGTGGCACGAATGCTACTTTGATGGGATTTGAGTGGAGGCCGGACTGCTAGTCGTGCTCTTGGTGTGCCTGGTGATCCTATTGCGGGGTGTTCCGAACTCGCTTGATGGTGCTTGAGGTTGTCGTCGCCGGATTGGTAGTTTGCCGGAGGAGGCCGCATTGTACTTCTGTCGCGAGGGCTGCAGTATGCTCTTCTGTATGGAGAGAGCGGTCCATGTTTCCGTTGACTGTTATGACCCCGCGCGGGTGTCGGTGTCAAAACCGGCGGATCTCGGGTAGGGGGTCCCGAACTGTGCGTCTAGGCGGATGGTAACAGGAGACAAGGGACACGATGTTTTACCCAGGTTCGGGCCCTCTTGATGGAGGTAAAACCCTACGTCCTGCTTGATTAATATTGATGATGTGTGTTACAAGAGTGGATCTACCACGAGATCAAGGAGGCTAAACCCTAGAAGCTAGCCTATGGTATGATTGTTGTTCGTCCTATGGACTAAAGCCATCCAGTTTATATAGACACAGGAGAGGGCTAGGGTTACACAAAGTCGGTTACAATGGTAGGAGATCTACATATCCGTATCGCCAAGCTTGCCTTCCACGCCAAGGAAAGTCCCATCCAGACACGGAACGGAGTCTTCAATCTTCTATCTTCATAGTCTGGGAGTCCGACCGATGATGATAGTTCGGCTATCCGGACACCCCCTAGTCCGGAACTCCCTCAGTAGCCCCCGAACCGGGCTTCAGCGACGACGAGTTCGGCGCGTATATTGTCTTCGGCGTTGCAAGGCGGGTTCTCCTTCAAACTTCATGTTCCTGTCGAATAGTATCCGGCTTCCTTATAATGTTGCGCTCCTTGGCTTCTACGCCCAATAATGGCCTTCTTCCACGTGTCGTATGAATGCGAAAAGCTAGGGTATTTTTACATTTGACCCCCTAGCCGTGCGAACGAGCGCCTATAAGAGAGGCGAGGATCTAGATCCAGCTCACACCATCCTCCATTCGCAAGTTCTCATCGAAGCGCTTCTGACAAAAATCCATTCCATCATGGATAGTCGACGCGGCTCCTCCTCTCGCGCTCCCAGCCCTAAGCCAGGAGATTGGGGGAGATGCTCCGTTCCACACAGCGAGCTAGTGGCGCTCCAAACCGAGGGATATCTTCCCCCAGCTTTCATGGTTCCGGTTCGAGCCGGACTGGCCACCTTCAAGGGCGGAAAGCAGGTGGAGAGCATCCCCAACCCTTCCAAAGGAGAGCGGGTATGCTTCATTCCTTATCTAATAAGGGGACTCGGATTTCCCATACACTCGTTTCTCCGAGGGCTCCTGGAGTACTACGGACTCCAGCTTCACCACCTCACACCTACCTCCATTTTGCACATCGCAGGCTTTGTAGCTCTTTGCGAGCTGTTCCTGGGCATCGAGCCCCATTTTGCACTGTGGAAGAGATTGTTTTGCCTCGTACCCAATTCCTATGAGGGGTCGATATATCAAGTGGGCGGAGCCGAAATATGGCGCATTGCTGGGACCGGATATCTATCCGGCACCCCGAAGAAGGCGTCCGAAGACTGGCCTTCGGAATGGTTCTACATGGAGGATGCCCCTCTGCCGGATCCAGTTCGGATCAGCCTCCCGGAGTTCAGCAATGCTCCCTTGAAGAAACGCCTGAGTTGGCGCCCGCGGAGCCCTCAACGGGAGGAGGATGGGAGCGTCCATTATCTGATGGGCCGGATTAGGTTACTGGCCCACTCCGGATTGACCATGATTGGAATCATGGCCACGTGCATTATGCGAGGGGTGCAGCCACTCCAATATAGGTGCCACCCTATGTGGGACTTCAACGGGGAAGACGACGCCACCCGTCATGGCCGCAAAGGGCCGAGCTCAGCAGCCGATTTAGCAAAGATCCTGTCCAGCTTGTACAAGGGGGAGGAGGCGGACTTTCTCCGCACGAATCCATTGAACGGATTCTCCATGAATAACCCTCGGAGCTGGGTAAGCGGACGTTTTATCTACCCGATCCATACTTCCAAAGTCAAGTATTTTACTTTGTGATTTCGACGCAGGAGCTGCCCGAGATGTGGAGGGCATACGAAGCCTAGCTCCACAGCCCGAGGATCCGGAACGATCCCTTGATCTGACCTCCTAAGAGGATCCGGACACAAAGGTGGAGCTGATTGACGAGGTGTTCCACCAACTTAGCATGGACAATGCTCTAGTCGCCATTACGGCTGACTACCACGGCTTGATTCCGGCCTCCCAGGTGACTACGATCGAGGTCTTGGCACCATCATTTGATCCGTGCTTAATTCTAACCATCCTATACTGATGGTGCATCGCAGGAGGCGCCTTTAAGGCGGGAAGCCGAACCTGCGGCGGCTGACCAGCAAGAGTCAGTTCGGCCTAGCAGGCGGAAGAGGAGTGCGATGCAAATCGAAACGTCGCTGCAATGGTACGGCGCACCATTGTTTTTAAGGGAAGGATCCCTAGGAGGTATATTAACGCTCATAACTCTTTCCAGGAGGAAGAGCGCTCGCCGGACAGTGTCCGGAGAGGTTGCCAATCAAGCCTTCGCCAGCCATGCTCCATCGCGTGGTCCGGAAGTGGAGGCGAACACAAGGCAAGAGCCGGATGCTCCTCCGATAGAGGATGCCGACAGGCTGTCCGCCACCCGGTCTGAGGTGGAGAGCGCCATGAATCACAGGCGTCGCCGGACAGTTCTTCGTGATGCGTGTTTCTCCCCGGAGGCGTTGAATGCCTTTGATGCGGGAAACGCGCACCTCCGTGCTGCTCAAGATGGTTTAACCAGAGCCACGGAGCAGTATGTGAAGGACATACGGGTAAGTAATTTTAATAGTTATATATGCTAGTAGCCCCCGAGACTTAAAGTAGTTAAAACAACTGATTTAAGGATCATTTATTATGCAGGATCTTACGGAGAAGAATACCCACCTGTCCCAGGAGCTCCAAGAGTGCAAGGCCCAACTTGAGGCCGCACTAGCCACCACAGGGGGAGCCACAGAGACCCCCGCTGGTAATACGTACTTCGAAAAGATAAGTAGTTAACAAAATGTGGCGTGTGTGTAAATCTGACAATAATATTGCAGAGGGCGCCGGACTAGATCCGTACAAGCAACAACTACTGCGTCAGCTAAAGGTCGGCGAGAGGGTGCTTATGAAGGTGCAGCAGGAGAGAAACAAGCTCCAAGATGCCCACACCCATCTAGGAGAAGAGCTGAAAGGTGTTCGGGCCCAGCTGTTTGGCTCCGTGAAGGAGAATCAGCGGCTTCATCGCGGCATTTATAGTAAGTGCTTGAGCAAATTCCTTTGAAAAGAAGAATTCGGCGAGGAAGTCGATTGACAGAAATGTGTCTTTAGGTGTGCTCACAGGTCGCCCTGCGGAGCAAATGCCTGGTTCAACGGGTGACCAACTTCCCGAGCTGGTGCAACTGCTCGAACGTGTTCGGCAGGCGATGAGTGGCGTCGTTCAGGCTTTATGGCCATCCGTCTCCCTACCCGAGGGCCTTGGTGGGCTTGCTGAGAAGCTTCAGGGAGCACGGCGACGCCTCTGTCTGTGGAAGATATCGGCCTGCCGTCAGGGCGCCAGGGAGGCCTGGGCCATGGTGAAGACGCGGTACCCGAAGGCTGACCCAAACCACATGGCCGAGGTCGGACCTGCGGGGCCTGATGGGAAGGAGATCCCTGTGAGCTTGATGTACGGCCAAGTAGAACTGGCCGCGAAATATTTCCAACAGGACTGTAAATTAGACAGACTGTTAGATGGGATTGAAGAGGAGTACAATCAGTCAGTTTGACGATGTAATTTGAAATGACATGTAAAATGCCTTCTAGCCGGATTGTAGATCGTTTGTCTTTGCGGACCTTTTCGCTTCAACCTCGGGACCCAACAGTCCGGAGTGTCCGAATACCCTTACAGTTATAGAAGAACCGGGGCATGCATGGAGACAAGGCGTCGGGGTCATAATTGCTTTATCAGAAAAGTGCCCAACTAGCTATGTTATATTACATGGTTAGTAAGAAACATCTTCCAGGGAGAATAGTTCCGTTAAGGGTTCCTTTCCCTGGGAGGCATGCCCTAAAGTGCATGTCCAGACTGCGAAAATAGCAGAAAAAGCATCTGGGGGCAAATAAATAAGTAAGTAATAAATCATCTTTCAAGTCACCGACCGAATATTCTCTTAAGAACGCTAGCTTTCGGCTTCACCCAGTGTGAGGTACACATCCGGCTGACCCGGCAGTAACAATCGCACGGGTGCTCCCTTTACCTCCTAGCCGAACAATCGAGAACGTAGGGGTAAGCACAGGAGCCAGGCAACCCAGCTTGGCCAAAACTTAAGTCATATCAATGCATATAATGGTGAATAAAAGGTACATGCGGAAGTATGACACATGTGTTGGGCATGAAGCCCATATAAATAAGCTTCTGTTAAAGAAGCCCCCAGGTATAACGAGTGCTAGGAGCACATCGAGTGTGTGCGAACAATGCGCAAATCAGCCTATCAAAGGTATTGGAAAAAAAGAGTGGGAAGAAGGAGGGGGACAAGAGATAGTGAAAATGTAAAAAGATGGACGGAGGAGTGAGATGAACTCTGAGTCCGGCGTTAGGCGTAGAATCTTCGCAGACGGGCTGCGTTCCATGGGTTCGGCTCGAGTCGGTTGTCAGATGTGTTGCGTAGACGGTATGCTCCGCCGGTCAGGACTTGGTCGATGATGAAGGGACCTTCCCACTTGGGCTTAAGTTTGTCCTTTTTCTTGTCCGGCAGGCGTAGAACAAGTTCGCCAACATTGTAAGTTTTGGCCAGTACTTCTCTGCTTTGATATCTTCGAGCCTGCTGTTGATAAAATGCAGAACGAGCTTTTGCCACGTCCCGCTCCTCCTCTAAGGCGTCCAAACTGTCCTGCCAATCCAGCTCGGCTTCTCTTTCTTTGTACATGCGCACGCGAGGTGAGTCATGAATTATATCGCAGGGCAGAACTGCCTCTGCGCCGTACACCATAAAAAATGGTGTGAATCCGGTAGTTCGATTTGGCATGGTCCGCAACCCCCAGAGTACGGAGTCGAGCTCCTCTACCCAGTGCGTGTTAGATTCCTTGAGGGACTGCACTAGTCTGGGTTTGATGCCGCTCATGATTAGACCATTTGCTCGCTCGACTTGATCGTTAGTTTGAGGGTGATAGACTGAAGCGTAGTCAAGCTTGATGCCCATGTTTTTGCACCAGAGTTTAACCTCGTCGGCCGTGAAATTCGTGCCATTATCGGTGATGATGCTGTGGGGGACGCCAAAGCGGTGTACTACCCCGGATATGAAGTCTATCATAGGTCCGGATTCTGTTGTTTTAACCGGCTTGGCTTCAATCCATTTGGTGAATTTGTCCACCATGACCAATAAGTATTTGTGCTGTGGGTTCCCCCTTTAAGGGGTCCAACCATGTCAAGCCCCCAGACCGCGAACGGCCAGGTGATGGGTATAGTTTTGAGGGCGTTGGGTGGCATGTGGCTCTGATTAGCAAAGAGCTGGCAACCGACGCATCGTTGGACTAAGTCCTGAGCATCTGCCCGCGCTGTTGGCCAATAAAATCTTGTACGGAAGGCCTTGCCTACAAGGGCCCGGGCTGCGGCGTGGTGCCCGCCGAGTCCGGCGTGAATTTCAGCCAGGAGATTTCGCCCCTCCTCTTCGGAGATACACCTTTGAAGGACTCCGGTTATGCTTTTCTTATAAAGTTCTCCCTCATGGACCTTGTAGGCTTTAGATCGCCGAACTATGCAGCGGGCCTCATTTTGGTCTTCGGGAAGTTCCTGCCTAATTAAACAGGCTAGGAATGGTTCCGTCCACGGGGCAATTACTGCCATTATTTCGTGGGCTGAAGGTGTTATTTCATTGGCTGAGCCGCCGATTGTGTCAGAATTGTCTGAGTTAGGTGATGCGGCTGGCTCCGGATTGTTATTTCTGGACTCCTCTTCCCATAGTACGGATGGCTTAAAGAGCCGTTCCAGGAAGATGTTTGGAGGGACGGCGTTGCGTTTTGCGCCGATGCGTGCTAACACGTCTGCTGCCTGGTTATTATCCCGGGCAACATGGTGGAATTTGAGTCCTTCGAACCGAGCTGACATTTTTAAGACGGCGTTGCGGTAAGCTGCCTTTTTCGGATCTTTGGCGTCAAAGTCTCCATTTACTTGGGATATTGCGAGGTTTGAATCCCCGCGCACCTCTAGGCGTTGAATGCCCTTGGAGATTGCCATCCGGAGGCCATGCAGGAGGGCCTCGTATTCGGCTGCGTTGTTGGAGTCCATGTACATTATTTGAAGTACATATTGGACTGTGTCTCCAGTTGGGGACGTCAAGACGACGCCAGCCCCCAAGCCGGCCAACATTTTGGATCCGTCGAAATGCATGATCCAATTGGAGTACGCGCCGTACTCTTTAGGGAGTTCGGCTTCGGTCCATTCGGCAACAAAGTCAGCCAGAACTTGCGATTTTATAGCTCGCCATGGTTTGTAGGTTATGTCAAATGGTAAGAGCTCAATGGCCCATTTTGCAGTACTGCCCGTTGCGTCGCGATTGTTTATAATATCGTTGAGAGGTACTTCGGAGGCCACCGTTATGGAACACTCTTGAAAGTAGTCTCGCAGCTTCTGGGATGCCATGAACACTGCATACGCTATCTTTTCATAATGTGGGTACCGGGACTTGCATGGAGTTAAGACAGTGGATACGTAGTACACTGGTTTTTGAAGAGGGAATCTGTGCCCTTCTGTTTCTCGTTCGACGACGAGTACCGTGCTGACAACCTGATGTGTTGCTGTGATATATAATAACATAGGTTCGCCCAGGTTGGGCGCGGCCAGGACCGGATTTGTTGCCAGTATGGCCTTGATTTCTTCGAGTCCGGCCGTGGCGGCATCCCTCCATTCGAAGTGTTCGGTGCGCCGGAGGAGGCGATAGAGGGGCAGAGCCTTTTCTCCCAGACGGGAGATGAAGCGGCTTAGGGCCGCTATGCACCCCGTTAGTTTTTGTATTTGCTTGAGGTCTTTTGGGATATCCAATTGTGACAGAGCTCGGATCTTGGCTGGGTTTGCTTCAATTCCTCTACCGGATACGATGAAGCCCAAAAGCTTTCCGGCTGGTACTCCGAAGACACATTATTCCGGGTTGAGCTTAATGTCATACGCTCGGAGGTTGTCAAATGTCACCCTCAAGTCGTCTACTAGGGTTTCGACGTGTTTGGTCTTGAAGACCACATCGTCTACGTATGCCTCTACTGTTTTGCCTATTTGGGTAGCCAGACATGTCTAAATCATGCGCTGATATGTTGCGTCGGCGTTTTTGAGTCCGAAGGGCATTGTGTTGAAGCAGAATGGCCCATATGGAGTAATGAAAGCCGTTGCGGCCTGGTCTTTTTCCGCCGTCTTGATTTGATGGTATCCGGAGTATGCGTCGAGGAAGCACAATGAATCGTGCCCTGCGGTAGCATCGATAATTTGGTCGATGCGAGGGAGAGGGAAAGGGTCCTTTGGACAGGCCTTGTTAAGGTCTTTGAAATCGACATAGAGGCGCCAGGATTTGTCCTTTTTTGGTACCATTACTAGGTTGGCTAGCCAGTTCGGATGTTTGATATCTCTGATGAATCCGGCTTCTAAGAGCTTGGCTAGCTCCTCTCCCATTGCCTGTCTTTTGGGTTCGGAAAATCACCGAAGAGCTTGTTTGACTGGCTTGAATCCTTTTAGGATATTTAGGCTATGCTCTGCTAGCCTGCGTGGGATTCCTGGCATGTCTGAAGGGTGCCAGGCAAAAATGTCCCAATTTTCCCAGAGGAATTCTCGTAGTGCGGCTTCTACATCAGGATTTAATTGTGCCCCAATGGATGCCGTCTTTGTGGGGTCCGTTGGATGGACCTGAAATTTGACTATTTTGTCTGCTGGTTTGAAAGAGGTGGACTTGGACCTCTTGTCGAGTATCACATCGTCCCTATCCACCGTGGAGCGCAGCGCAGTTAATTCCTCTACCGCTAGGGCTTCGGATAATGCCTCTAGGGCCAGTGCGGCTGTCTTATTTTCAACGCGGAGTGCTGTATCTGGATCACTGGCGAGGGTGATTATTCCATTGGGTCCGGGCATCTTGAGCTTCATGTACCCGTAATGGGGTATAGCTTGGAATATTGTGAATGCCTCTCGCCCTAACAAAGCGTGATATCCGTTGCCGAATGGGGCCACTTGGAACGTGACCTCTTCGGACCTATAATTGTCCGGCGAGCCGAACACTACATCTAGTGTGATTTTTCCTGTGCAGCGTACTTCTCGACTAGGGATTATTCCCCTGAAGGTTGTGCTGCTTCGCTCAATGCGGCTCCAGTCAATTTCCATTTTTTGAAGGGTTTCCTCGTAGATGAGGTTTAATCCACTGCCGCCATCCATGAGTACCTTGGTAAGACGAAAGCCGTCCACTATCGGACTGAGGACCAATGCGGCTGGTGCTCTAGCTGTTCGGAATTTAGGTTCGTCGCTGGCATTGAAGGTGATAGCCGTGTCGCTCCATGGATTTGTTGTTGCTACTTGGTAGACTTCGGCAAGACTGCGGATTGTTCATTTCCGCATGTTATTTGATGCGAAAGTCTCAAAGATTGTTAATACCGTACTGGAGCTGCTGGGCTGGTTGCCCGGGGCTAAAAAGCCTTCGCCACTTTTGGCCACCTGCCGTAATATCCAACATGCTCGAAGGCTATGTGTTGGAGTGGCGCCCTCCGTACTATGGATTTTGCAGGGTCCGTTGAGCCATCCCTCCAGTACGGTTTCGTACCCTTTATGGGGTTTTTACTTTTTGGTTTTTAACCTAGGTGCTTGAGTATGATGCACCCTTTTATTTCGGACTGGGGTTGTATTCAGGGCCGGATTGTCCCAAAACCTAGTTTCGGTTTTCCAGGCACTTTCCATCACGCAGTATTTTTGTACAATGGTCGCTAGGTCGGCGAAGCGTGTAACTTCGCGACGACTGATGGCGTTTATGATTCCCTTGTCCGTGCAATTGTTGCAGAAGATTGAAATCGCGCTTTCTTCACGGCAGTCCTTTATCCTGTCCATAACCAGGAGGAATCTGGCCCAGTAATGATGTACTATTTCATCGGGCTCTTGCCGTATTTGAGATAGATCGCTTATGTTTGGGTGGGCGGGCGGAATCAAGTTCAGAACCCCGTCCAATCTGAGGCTCAAAGGCCACGAAGCTTCCGGATTCGGAAGCTTGGTTTGCTGGACGCTTTCCCACAAATCTGGTCCGATGCCTGACTTTAGGTTCAGTATTTGATTAGCATCCGTCCCTCCGCCGGAATCCGGCATGGAGGGATCGGGAATCCGGACATAGTTGGTTTTTATCATAGAAGAAGAGTCGCCGCATTGTTCCTCTACCACGACAACGTGGTGGGTAACCTGGGGAGAGTTGATTTCTCTCAGATCGGTTTTAAGCCCAATCTGATCGTAGTCGGTAGCGACTCCCAGGGCGGCGATGCGATCCAAGAGATCGTTTACGGAGGAGAGCTCAATCGGATCTAGCGGCTTAGCGAATTCCGAGCTGACGTGAAGATCGCTTTTAATGACTTGAGAGGTCATTGTCGGAGCGGTGGCCGAACAGGCGGTCATAAGAAAACTGCCTAGCCAGATAGTTTGGCCAGCGGCCAAAGCTCCCTTGACGACGGTGCCGTATTTAAAGACGGGAAAAGGCATCCTTCCTGATGGTGACGGCACAGAGGAACTCTCAATGAATGCACCAATGTCGGTGTCAAAACCGGCGGATCTCGGGTAGGGGGTCCCGAACTATGCGTCTAGGCGGATGGTAACAGGAGACAAGGGACACGATGTTTTACCCAGGTTCGGGCCCTCTTGATGGAGGTAAAACCCTACGTCCTGCTTGATTAATATTGATGATGTGTGTTACAAGAGTGGATCTACCACGAGATCAAGGAGGCTAAACCCTAGAAGCTAGCCTATGGTATGATTGTTGTTCGTCCTATGGACTAAAGCCATCCGGTTTATATAGACACCGGAGAGGGCTAGGGTTACACAAAGTCGGTTACAATGGTAGGAGATCTACATATCCGTATCGCCAAGCTTGCCTTCCACGCCAAGGAAAGTCCCATCCGGACACGGGACGGAGTCTTCAATCTTCTATCTTCATAGTCTGGGAGTCCGGCCGATGATGATAGTTCGGCTATCCGGACACCCCCTAGTCCGGAACTCCCTTAGCGGGCCTGGCATCTTGAGCTTGAGGTATGCATAGTGTGGTACCGCATTGAATCTAGCGAATGCGGTTCGTCCGAGCAGTGCGTGGTACACTTCGAAAAGGGACGATGTCGAAGATTAACTCCTCGCTTCGGAAGTTATCCGGAGATCCGAATACCACTTCCAATGTTATAGAGCCCGTACAGCGGGCCTCTACTCCAGGAATTACACCTTTAAAGTGGTTTTGGTAGGCTTAATCCTTGAAGGATCGATGCCCATTTTGCGCACTGTGTCCTGATAAAGCAGGTTCAGGTTGCTGCCTCCGTCCATAAGGACTCTTGTGAGGTGAAATCCGTCTATGATTGGGTCTAGAACCAATGCGGCTGAGCCACCATGAAGGATGCTAGTAGGATGATCCCTACGATCAAAGGTGATTGGGCAAGTTGACCACGGGTTCAATTTGGGGACGACTGGCTCCATTGCATAGACGTCCCATAGTGCTTGCTTCCTTTCCCGCTTGGGGATGTGAGTGGCGTAGATCATGTTGACCATTTTCACCTGGGGGGAAATTTCTTTTGTCCCCCCGTGTTCGAACGCCGGGGCTCATCGTCATCGTCACTGTGCAGCCCCTTGTCCTTGTTTTCGGTGTTTATTTTGCTGGCCTATTTAAATACCCAGCAGTCTCTATTGGTGTGGTTGGCTGGCTTGTCCGGGGTGCCATGAATTTGGCACGAGCGCTCCAGTATACGGTCTAGACTGGACGGTCCCTGATTGTTTCTTTTGAATGGCTTCTTCCGCTGACCGGATTTAGATCCGCTGAATCAGGCATTGACTATTGTATCGTCGGTGTTGTCGCCGTTGTTCCGTCGCTTGTGTCTGTTGCGCCGTAGCTTGCCATTATTGTCACGGACATCTGACGTGCCAAAATGTGGCGTAGTGCTACTGCGAGCCAACCAGTTGTCCTCGCCCGCACAAAAGCGGGTCATTAGTGTCGTGAGAGCTGCCATGGACTTGGGTTTCTCCTGGCCAGGTGTCGGGCGAGCCACTCGTCGCGGATATTATGCTTGAAGGCCGCCAGGGCTTCGGCGTCCGAACAGTCAACTATTTGGTTCTTTTTAGTTAGGAACTGGGTCCAGAATTTCCTGGCTGATTCTCCGGGCTGTTGAGTGATGTGGCTCAAGTCATCGGCGTCCGGAGGTCGCACATATGTGCCTTGGAAGTTGTCAAGGAATGCGTCTTCCAGGTTTTCCCAACTGCCAATGGAATTTGCTGGCAGGCTGTTAAGCCAGTGTCGGGCGGGTCCTTTGAGCTTAAGGGGAAGGTACTTGATGGCATGTAGATCATCTCCGCGGGCCATGTGGATGTGGAGGAGGAAGTCTTCAATCCATACCGCGGGGTCTGTTGTGCCATCGTATGATTCGATGTTTACGGGTTTGAACCCTTCTAGGAATTCATGACCCATCACTTCATCAGTGAACCAGTGAAGCAGAGGGGGTGCGCAGCGCCTCTGTGCCGGGCTATGTCGCGACGCAGTCCGGCTGCGTCTGACTAGTTATGTTCGACCCGGTCGGATTTGTTGTTAGTGTATCCAGTATTACGGTCATCGTCATGTGCTGCAGCGCGCCCCCTTGATCCGTAAATCGGTCTTGGTTGTCCTGCGGTGTTATCCAATCTATCACGCCGGTCCTGAGTATTGCCCCAGGCCGTAGTAAACTGGCGCGGGGGTGCAGGCTGGTATTCAGGCTGATATGCCATTTTATCCCGACCTCGAGGCGGCCGGTCAGCCGTGTGGCGCTCGAGTCCATATTCCTCGGCTGTCAGGACTTCTGTCCATCTATCTGTGAGCAGGTCTTGATCATCTTGAAGCTGCTGCTGCTTCTTCTTCACGCTTCTCGCAGTGGCAATAAGCCGGCGCTTGAAGCGCTCCTGCTCCGCGGGGTCCTCGGGCATGCCAAACTCGTCATCGCCGAGGCTAATCTCGTCTTAGGAGGAGGGCATGTAGTTGTCCTCCTCCGGATACCCGTCCATCGCTTGTTCATCTGGGTTGTCCTGCCCATCTTCCTGCTCGGCCTGCTCGAAGGCGGGCTGATCGGGGTTGTATTCATCGTCGGCACCGTCCGGATTGTTTTTGTCTCCGGTGCCGGTATTACCTTCACGGGGCTTGGAGTGGCGCTGGCGACGCCCATGCTTTGATTTCTTCTTGGAGGGGTTATCCTCCGTTGCCTCATCGCCCTTGGTTTCTTTCAGAGTGTCCACCATATATGTATCGTATGAAGAGGTGGTTGTCCACCGCCCTGTGAGTGGTGTCTCCTGTACGTCTCCTGCATCGTCGTCCATACCGTCGATGTCTTCAGAGTCGAAGTCAAGCACGTCGGTTAAATCATCGACCATGGCAATGAAGTGGGTGGTGGGTGGGCAGCGAATTCCTTCGTCACCTGCTTCCCACTCAAGCCGAACATAGTGTGGCCTAGAGCCTCCTGACAAAGAGAGAGACTTTAATGAGTTTAGCATGTCGCCAAAGGGCGAGTGCTGAAAGATGTCCGCAGTGGTAAACTCCATTACCGGAGCCCAACCTAGCTCGGCTGGCTCGGGGGTATGCGGACCGGAACCAACAACCAGATACGAGTCCGGGGGGCCGGGGTTACAGGCCTCCACAGAGGTGAGACCTGTGTTCGGCTCCACCGCCGATGAGTATGCGGCCTGTGGGGCGGGGTCCGCCCCTCCGTCCTTGGGCAACGCAACCTGTTTCAGATTTAGATCCGGGGCAACTGCAGGGATGATGTCCCGAGCATTGTCCAACAACAGGTCTAGGCCGTGCTCGTCGTGACTGTCCGGCGCTCCTGGCACAGGCCCGAATCCGTCGAAGATCAAGTCTCCACGAATGTCCGCCGTGTAGTTCAAGTTTCCGAACCTAATCTGGTGGCCTGGGGTGTAGCTGTCGATCTGCTCTAGATGACCAAGCGAATTGGCCCGTGGTACGAAGCCGCCGAACACAAAGATCTGTCTAGGGAGAAAAGTCTCGCCCTGGACGGTGTCATTGGCGATTGAAGACGCCATCAAGCCTCAAAGCGACGACACAGAGGAGCTCTCAATGAAAGCACCAATGTCTGTGTCAAAACCGGTGGATCTCGAGTAGGGGGTCCCGATCTGTGCGTCTTAGGCTGATGGTAACAGGAAGCAAGGGACACAATGTTTACCTAGGTTCGGGCCCTCTCAATGGAGGTAAAACCCTACTTCCTGCTTGATTAATATTGAAGATATGAGTAGTACAAGAGTAGATCTACCACGAGATCGTAGAGGCTAAACCCTAAGAGCTAGCCTATGATGGTATGATTGTAATTGTGATCGGCCTTCTAAGGACCATCCTCTCCGGTTTATATAGACACAGGAGAGGGCTGGGGTTTACATGGAGTCGGTTACAAGGAAGGAAATATAATATCCGGATCGCCAAGCTTGTCTTCCACACAAAGGAGAGTCCCATCCGGACACGGGCTGAAGTCTTGAGTCTTGTATCTTCACGCTTCAATAGTCCGAACGATGTATATAGTTCGGCTGTCCGGATACTCCCTAATCCAGGACTCCCTCACTAGGTACGGATTCTTCATCCATCCCCAATAAATCCAAGTCCCTTGGTCACAGGTAATCCTAGGATGGCAGCCGCAGCCGTTGATGCATTTATCTTCCTACTGAATCTAGTATGTTTCATTTGCAGTGCCCAAAGTGCAAGGACCCTACAGGTTTCTGCACCCTCGGTGAGACGCCACACTTGTTCCTTCTCATCCTAACATAGGATTTTAAAACACGCACAGTATGTTCCTAGAATCCTCTTTTCTATCTGGGAGGGTGGTTTTTTTTTGAACATGATGTCAACTAATTTGGAAATTTGTATTGCTATATTTGGATAAAAGGTACTACTAGTACGATGGTCAACACTGACGTGAAGGAGGAAGTTATTTCTAGATTTGGATAGGGAATACATTGTGTTCTCATATTATTTTTCCTGCAGTGCATTATTTGCTCTGCCAGAACACATGTACTCAAGATGCTCGGCCTTGCCATAACTGAATACACTAGTTTAATGGTCACAGTGAAGACAAGCCATGGATATAAGTTCCGAGTTGGGTTCATGGACCAAGAAGATTGCTGCTTTTTTGATGGCCGAACTTGGATAAACTTTCTCAAGTGTTACAGACTGAAAGTTGGCGCATGAATGTTGATGGAAATAGCAGAACCTGGTCTCATCTTCACTTTGATCTTCCACCCCAATGTCGTTCCAATTGTTCATCCATGTAAGTTTTGTATCTGGTTCTTGCTTGTTGCCTCGATTACTTCTTAATCCACCTATTCTTTCTAACTAATCACAATTTAACTTTAGAAGTAGCAATGAATCTCTCACGAATATGCTACTTCTAACTAATATTTTCTTATAATTGGTGGCACGTGTAGATTTTTTCAGAGTTAAGCACGCTGCCTGTTTGTTATTCTGTAATAACTCGGCTGTTAATGATGGCACTGAAGTTGACTGGGACGACATCCACAAGTTCCTACACTTTATTGATTGTCTTAAGGTCCTTGTGGGGCGTTTCAATGGTGGAAGGCCATGTGGGATATGTGTGCCACTACTGCACTCGTTGAACAGGTCCAATTGTGTCGAGAAACTTATGGTACGAGCTGTTTTTTATTATATATGTTGTTCATAAACTATTGCTTATACATAGTTTTACAGTTGTGATCTTCTTGAAACAGAAACTGCCTAGTTCTATTGTTCCTATACAGATGCCTAACCATGGTCGGGTCAGACTTGCGCTTGGTCACAACATGATGTTTATGTCGACCTACTCCATTCCCCTTGGATGTGAAATGATACTTATTCATGGGTGGTCTCAAATAATGAAGGTCCGTCCATCTTGGAGAATAGGACAGACGATTATGTTCATGCTTTTCCATGGCTCTAAAGCAAATATCATGTTTATTGACCACATTGCGAGATGAAGCCGCTTTCAGAAGGTTGTGGATGCGCGGGGTGGCGCCTGGGCCTTGTACTGGGGCTTGGCAGCCTCACCCTTGGTTAACTGTAGGCAAAGTAGCACTGTTTGAGGCATGCTTTGTATGGTTGAACCTGTATAAGTACTCATACTGCTTTCAGCTTTGGTTGTTAAGTGCCCCTGCAGGTTTCACTTAAGGTTGTTAAGTACTCCTGTTGCTTTTACAGTATGTCGTGTTTCTTCAATCATGTCTTCCTCCAGCCGCCAAAACCAAACCAGCACCGGCGGGGTTGCCTGCTTCCGCCTCCCACGGCTGGTTGCGCCTCGGCGCACGCATCACCGCCCCACCGTCTCCTAAATCGTTAACGCCGACGTCCTCCGCGCTTTGGTGCACTCGCCGTGGCGCTGCCCTCTCGCGTTGTCAACATGGTCAACAAACAACAGGAATCGGCAGAAGTACGTGGATAGGATGACAGTAGGGCCCCACCATGTCAGCATATGGAAAAATAAAATGCTTCCTCCTAGTGTTTTCCTGACATATGGGACCCACGACATTGTGAGCGCATATAGTCGATAGACAAGAGAACAGCACAAGATTGGCTGACACCTGGGACGTAGCTGCTCGAGCTGTATTTTTTTTGTTATTGTTGAGATGGAGTAGGGTTTGAACTGGGCTGTGGCCCGTCTAGCCCAGGCTTATATTTTATGTTCACCATGTGACCAGCCCAGCTATTTTTTCTTTGTGAAAATGAGCCTAGTTTATTTTTTCTGAAGAATACCCAATCTAGGCCTACTTATTTTTCTATGCCCTGATGGGCCGAACTCTTTCAAGACGCCTGCAAATCTTGAAAGTAATATGAAATGGGTTGTAAATATAAAAACAGATGACAAATTGGCAATTACTTTATAATTTCTGAATTTTTTCACGTTTTCAGATTCCTATTTCAGTGGGCAATAACCTAATTTAAATATATCTTCAAAGTACTTTAAATCTGGCTCGACATTTCGGTATTAAAAATAGTTTGGAACCCACAGAAATATGCGAAATTGGCCCTGGCCAACCAAAAAAAATGACTGCACTAAATTGCATAAGAAGTTGCAATGAGCTATATATATATTATTAAAAAAAGAGTGGTCTGACTTGTGGGCCTGTTAAGTTGACGCGTATGCAAGATTTTTTTTAGTTATTATATACATCAACAAACGATCCTAGCAAACGTAGCCGTTGGATGTCAATCCAACGGCTGTCATGTTTCTTCAATCTCTGATCTTCTTGCTCCAGCCGCCAAAGCAGCACCGGCGGGACCACCTGCTCCCGCCTCCCGTGGTCGGCTGTGCTGCCGCGCAGGCCTCACCGCCCCCTACTACTCCCAGTGCTAGCCAGGGCATCCCTCTACTCACCCACACACCCTGTTATTCTGCGGCGACGGCAGCCTCACACCGCAGCCAAACCAGGGAACCCTCGTACTCCTCCCCGTGCGGGCTTCAACTGCCGCGTCTTCCCCGGCTCTGCATCGTCCCCTTCCTAGGCCTCGCCGTCGTCCATCGCCGTGGTGCTCTCGGCGCGGCGTGGTCAATGTGGTCAACGACCGACTTCCATCGGAAGAGTACTATACGTGGAGAGGCTGACAGCTGGGTCCACTGCAGCCGCAAGGAAGTGCCTCCTTATTACGCGGAAAATAATTATTCCTCCACCTAACAGCAGGGACCCACCGGACGGGCAACCAATATTTCGCGAAAAAAATGTTTCCCCCTGACTGCTAGGACCCGTCGGATGGGCCACCGTATTCCGCGAAAAAACATTCCCCCCGCTGTCAGCTCGGACCCACCGGAAGTTCCTCCTTATTATGCACAAAAAAATGAATACCCCCTTGCTAGATGGGACCCACCTTGGTGGGAGGCTGACTTATGGGCCTACTAAGTTGACTGGGACGGAGGCCTTTGTTAACTTTAGTCAATATGAACGATTCTAGCTCTAGTGACCATACGATGTCCATCCAACGGACGTAGTGCTTCTTCAACCTCTCGTCTTCTTGCTCCATCCGCCCAAAGCAGCGCCGATCGTGCCGCATGCTCCTGCCTCCCGTGGCCGGCTGTGATGCCGCAGAGGCCTCACCGCCCCCTACTACTCCCACCGCTGGCCAGGCCATCCCTCTACTCACCCATACCCCTATTATTCTGCGGCGACGGCAGCCTCACACCACAGCCGAACCAGTGAACCCTCATACTCCTCTACGCGTGGGCATCCACTATCGCGTCTTCCCCGACTCCGCGTCGTCCCCTTTCTAGGCCTCGCCATCATCCACCACCCTGGTGCTCTCGGCGGAGTGTGGTCAACGTGGTTAAGGAACGACTTTCATCGGACGTGGACTTTACGTGGAGAGGCTGACAGCTGGGTCCACGGCCACAGCAAGGAAGTGCCACCTTATTACGCAGAAAATAATGATTCCTCCACATGACAGCAGGGACCCACCAGACGGTCCACCGTATTTTGAGAAAAAATGTTTCCCCCTGACTTCTGGGACCCACCGGCTAAATCTTCGCACACAAGGAAGTGCGTCCGGGCAAAAAAAATGATTCGCCCCCCTAACTGCTGGGACCCACCAGCTACATCTTCGCACGCAAGGAAGTGCCTGACAGTCGGGACCCACTTGGTCGAAGCATACATAGCGTTGTCATTCTGGTCGCGAACGTGTATGTACATACTGGTCGATGTAGAGGCGCGCACGTGTCTTAGTAGAGGCGTGCACGTGTCGTAGTAGAGGCGCGCACGTAGCATGTACACGTACGTACAACGGCCATGGTGCAAGAAAGTAAATACAGCCACGCACGTACATACGGGCGGGGTCTCGAACGCCTACTCGCGCATACGTACGGCTAGGGCGCGTGTACATGGCTGGGTCGGAACGGAGAAACTGCGTCAGTGTCGTGTTTATGTTGAGGCAACGGAATGCGTCGTGTTCATCGGGAGGCAATGGAATGCGCCGTGTTCATCGGGAGGCAACAGAACACGTGGGAGCCAACTGTCTTGGACAGAACAGGCGATGGAAACGAGGCCTGGCGTACCGCAGAACGGAGGAAATGGCCTTGTGTTTGACCGGCCATGTTCGAAACGGGATCCTGTTCATTAGGAGGGGTCTGGCGTACCGCAAAACAGAGGAAACGGACTTGTGTTGGACCTCCTACGGTCGAAACGGGGTCCTGTTGATTGGGAGGTGTGTGGCGTACCGCAAAACGGACGAAACGGACTTGTGTTGGAGCGCTACGGTCGAAAAGGGGGTCCTGTTCATCGGGAGGGGTGTGGCGTACCGCAAAACGGGACTCCACGGGATACTGTTAATCTCCACCATCGACCTCCTCCAGTCTCCACGGGCTACTGTTCATCCACCGTCGACCTCCTCCAGCCTCCACCTGTGACTGTTCATCCACGGGCTCCTATTCATCCAGCCTCCACCGCGCGCTACTCCACCGGCTACTGTTCAACCACCCCTCTCCACGGGCTCCTGTTCAACCACCCCTCCACGGGCTACTGTTCATCCACCCCTTGTTCGTCTACTGTTCATCCAGCCCTCCACGGGGTCGTCCTGTTCATCCAGCCCTCCACGGGGTCCTGTTCATCTAGCCCCAACCGGCTCGATCAATCGGGGTCCTGTTCATCCAGAGGCAACACCACGGGGTCCTGTTCATCCACCCCCACCGCTCACTGTTCATCCAACCCCCACCCCCCCACCCCCGTAATGCTCACTATTCATATGGAGGCAGCATCAATCGGCTTCAGTTAGCAGCAGTAGCGAAGGAATCGCTCGATCGGGTTCAGTTAACAGCCATCGATTGATCGCTCGGGTTCAGTAACGCGTAGCCTGCAGTGCAATCGCTCGGGTTCAGTTAGGCGATGCCTCGCTCGGGTTTAGTTAGAGCCCAATGCCTCACACACACGCGCGTACGTGCACGAGAGAAAAAAGCATCGCTCGGCCCCAACCACCCACCGTAACCGGGAACACCCTGATATTTTCCTCGCCCTCGCTTCTACCACGGTTTTTTCTGTCATGGACGACCCAAAGAATGTCATGCATCTGCATCTATGCCCCGCCCAGGATGAAAAACCCATTTTCTGTCATGATTTTTTGTCATAGAAGTAGGAGCCCACCACATCTATGATGATACCGGGTTTTGTCACAATTATCGTCATAGAGGTGTCATAAGTATGACAGAAAAAATTTCGTTCGGCCCAAAATGTCACGGATGTGTCTTTTTTTTGTAGTGCTAGCCTCCCTAATACAAGAGCAGACGTTCAAGTCCAATACGGCGTGTGCCGCTCAGTCGCTAACGTCTAGAAGGCTTCAGTTGATAACACGACGCTGGTTGCCCATATCTTGTCCCACATGGCGGTTAGTGCGTTTAAGGTCAACGACCCAACTTAGATCAAATACCAAGATCTCGTTAAGTGTGTTAATTAATGTAACCACAGACGCCGACCAGGGCCAGGCCCACCTGTCTCCTAGGTGGTCACAACCTGCCCTGTCGCTCCGCCACAAAGCAACACTCGGGAGCCGTCGGGAACCCAGGTCCACCACTACCTGGATGGAACCACCTGTCGTTTCAGCCCCCATATCCGAATCACTTGCGGGTACTCTATGAGCCGACCCGACTTTAGTCACCATCTGTATAGTATGTATGTATGTATGTATGTATGTATGTATGTATGTATGTATGTATGTATGTATGTATGTATGTATGTATGTATGTATGTATGTATACACCGTGATCACCTCCTGAGTGATCATGGCCCGATAGTATAGCATGGCAGATGGACAAGAATGTAGGGTCACTGATGATAAACTAGCATCCTATACTAAGCATTTAAGATTGCATGTAAGGTATTAGCAACAATGACAGGATATGAAGCAGAATAGGATTAACCCAAAGCGGTAACATGCTACACTACTCTAATGCAAGTAGTAGAGAGAAGGAATAGGCGATATCTGGTGATCAAGGGGGGGGCTTGACTGGTTGCTCTAGCAAGAAGGAGGAGTCGTCAACATCGTAGTCGACCGGGGCAACATCGACATCAGTCTCGATGTCTGAAGAGAGAAGAGGGGGAAGAAACAATAAATATAATGCAAACATAAGCATGATGATGCATGACATGACAATGAGCGGTGCTAGGTGTGCCCTAACGCGGTAGTAGGTGATACCGACGAAGGTGGGAACATCCGGGAAAGTATTCCCGGTGTTTCGCGTTTTCGGACAGATGAACCGGAGGTGAAATATTGCATGTTCACTATGCTAGGGACGTGTGGCAGACAAACAGACTGTGTATTCAGATTCGTCTCGTCGTTCTTAGCAACTTTCATGTACAAAGTATTTTCATCCGAGCTACAGATTATTTTTTATTATTTTTTAGAGTTTTAATCAATTTCTAAATTATTATTATTAAACTAATTAAAAATAGCATTATTGCATCAGCATGACGTTTGCATGACGTCAGTAGTCAACAAAGGTGTTGACTAGGTCAAGCTGATGTGTGGGTCCTGCATGTCATTGACTCACTAACTAACTAACAATTAATTAGGTTAATTAATCACAATTAATTATGTTAATTAATTTAGTTAATTAATTCATTTTTTATTTTTTATTTTTTTATTTCTTTTCTCTTGTTTTACATTCAGGGATTGGGCCCCTCTGTTCAGTGGCACAGAGGCCTAACGGGTGCGAGCTACCGGGCGACGGGCGGGCGCTAACGGGCGAACCCGAGCATGGTGTCACCCGAACGGTGCGCACAGGGGGCTCACGGTGGCCAGCGGCGAGGCTTCAGGCACGGGGCAGCAGGCACTAGGTGAGGTTGTGGCCGGAGAGAGCAGCGGCAGGGGAGTCGGGGCGCGGCACTGCGGGAGGCGAGCGCCGGAGGCCGACGACATGCGCGGCGGTACGTGTGGGCGGAAGCGGCGACGGCGAGGGTGAGGGAGTCCTGGATTCAGGGGTCCTTAGGTGTACGGCCTAGGAGTATAGGTCGGGCTGTATGGGTCATACAAGATCAAGCTGAAGATTATCCTCTGTGTCCGGATAGGACTTCTCAATACGTAGGCGACAAGATTAGAGTCCGGAAGTTTCCTTCCCTGTTGGACTGACCTTGTACAAACCCTAGGCCCCTTTGATGTCTATATAAACTGGAGGGGTTAGTCCGTAGAGGCCATCATCTTTATCGTTACTGAAATACTCATAGGCTAGACATCTAGGGTTTAGCCATTATGATCTCGAGGTAGATCAACTCTTGTAATCTTATACTCGTCGAATATAATCAAGCAGGAGTAGGGTTTTACCTCCCTTAAGAGGGCCCGAACCTGGGTGAACACTGCGTCTCATGGTCCCCTGTTACCATTGATCCTTAGGCACACAGCTTGGGCCCCCCTACTCGAGATCTACCGGTTTTGACACTAACATTTGTGTTTTCATGGAGAGCTTTGTCGTGCTATCTACAGAAGCAATCTATGGCTCGCCTAGTCATCAACGACAATATAACTTCTAGAGGGTGCCTAGCTTCGGGGCAAACCCTCTAGTTCGGCGGTTTTACCGTAGGAGCTCACGTGGTCGCCGAGCCTGCAACTTCCCCTACGGCCACCAAACACCATCTACGCATCAGCTCCAAGTACTCTGAAAAGTTGGATCCGACGGATGTTTCATCTTTAAACGAAGAGCTGGACCACATTGCCGCCCTGGGGGTCTCAATAGACTGTGATCGAATTGGGCTCAAACCCGACCAGAGGGAAATTAATAACCTGCCGATCACCCACCTTGTAGCGGTCGTTGAAGAACCAGCCGAAGACACTTCTCTCCCTATATTGAAGACCAAATATGTTCGAGTCTCCGAATCCCCCGAGCCGGATACTCCCCCTTCGGATGGGACCTCGCGCCCTCCGGACTCTGGGTCAAGGATAGCATTGCAGGAGCCCTTGTGCCTCCCCGAACCCTAACTGGACGTCAGAGAGACTTTTCAAGCTCTAAACTCAGATGTGGGACTGGATCTAAAACTTAAGCCACCCACCCACCACAATCTATATTCTCCAACCAATTCAGGTCCCCCAGATATATACGACCTAATGTATGTGCAGCTGCAGCCTCAGGAAATGGTCCACCACTTTTGGGCCAGATTCCTGCTTGTTAAAAACAGGATCAAAGACTGCCCGAACGATGATGCACTTTTGGTTTTTCATCGTAACTACACCGGCGAGGGAATATTAAATGCCCTCGACCGTCGCCACATACAGAGCTTCACAGAACTATCACAAGTAGTACAAAAGTACCATGCGATGGAAAGCACATGGAGGGACCAGAAAACTCAACTAGAGCCCGCTGCCTTGAAGCAATGTGCGGCCCGGAGTAAACGGATACATCCTGGCGGGTCACCAGACCACCAGTCTATGGGCAGGAAAAATAAACCCTTCACGGGACACAGGTCCATTCTTGACGAACTACTGGACAGACCCTGCCCGATTCATGCCTCTCCGTGCACAGTCCCAACCCACAGCCTCCGAGCATGCTGGGTAATACGACAAGTAGCAAAAAGTGGTGAGGCCATCCTCACCACAGCTCCAGAGGAATACTCTCTAGAGAGGGACAACTTTAAATTCCTCACCGTCCTTGAGACATTATCCTCAAACAATTGGTGCAAACGGGCGCTCCGCGACCTCGCTGAAGTCTACCAAGTTACCGCCCTAAGTGCATGGAACGACACGGAAATAACCTTTACAGCTGAAGACGAACCAAAGGCCCGGTCAGTCCAAGCACCCGCCGCATTAGTACTAAACCCCATCATTGATGGTTTTTGGCTTACTAAAGTTCTCATGGACGGTCAGTGGGCTTAACCTCATCTATGAGGACACGCTTGATAAAATGCAGATGGACAGATCATGCATCGAGCACAGCTATACCACCTTTTGAGGTATTATCCCCAATCGAGAAGCACGATGCTCGGGGAAAATTAATCTGGATGTGGTATTCGGCACGCCCGACAACTATAGATCCGGAGAGTTGCTCTTTCATGTGGCCCCCTTCAATAGTGGGTATCACGCCATCCTTAGCCAGGATGCTTTCTCACGCTTCCAAGTTATACCCCATTACGAGTCTATGAGACTCAAATGCCCGGACCTAATGGAATTATCACAATTTCGAGCGACCCGGACAAAGCACTTCGTGCCGAAAACAAAACTTCATCTTTGGCCCTCGAGGCGCTATCCGAAGCCCTAGCGGCAGAGGAATTAACCACCCTACGCTCTATGGTGGATAGGGACGACGTGATTCTCGATAAGAGATCCAAATCCACCTGCTTCAAACCAGCCGAGGAAATAGTAAAATTTCAAGTGCACCCAATGGACCCTAACAAAACAGCATCTGTCGAAGCACAGCTGGATCCGGCAGTGGACGCCGCCCTACATACATTCTCGCGAGAGAATTGGGATATCTTTGCCTGGCACCCTTCAGACAGGCCCGACATCCCCTGAAGACTGGCGAACACAGTCTCAATGTAATCAAGGGATTCAAACCCATGAAGCAGACACTACGGCACTTCTCCAAACCCAAGCGTCAGGCCATGGGAGAAGAGCTAGCCAAGTTATTAGAGGCTGAGTTTATTAGGGAAATTAAACATCCGGATTGGTTAACCAACTTGTTTATGGTACCAAAGGAGGACAACTCCTGGCGCCTGTGCGTCGATTTCAAAGACCTCAACAAGGCTTGCCCTGAGGATCCCTTCACATTGCCCCGCATCGACCAAATCATTGATGCAACTACGGGACACTACTCTTTGTGTTTCCTCGATGCCCATTCCGGATACCATCAGATTAAGATGAGGGAATCGGACCAGGCCGCAACCGCGTTCATCACCCCTTAAGGTCCCTTCTGCTTCAACACCATGCCCTTCTGTCTCAAAAACGTTGGGGCTACCTACCAGCGTATGATCCAAACTTGCTTGGAAAAACAGATCGGAAAAACTGTCGAAGCATACGTAGACGACGTGGTCATTAAGACAAAATGCGTCGAGACACTGGTAGATGATCTCCACCTCACCTTCAACAACCTCCGGACATATGACATACGACTCAATCTGGAAAAGTGTGTCTTCGGAGTACCAGCCGGAAAGTTGGTAGGGTTCATTGTTTCCCATAGAGGAATTGAGGCAAACCCAGCCAAGATCCGAGCTTTGTCATAATTGGCCATAGCAACAGACCTAAAGCAAGTCCAGAAACTAGCTGGGTGCGTCGCGGCTCTAAGCCGATTTTCTCCAAATTAGGAGCAAAGGCATTACCACTCTACAAGCTACTACGACACACTGACAACTTCAAATGGACGGATGCCGCCACAGCCGGATTGGAAGAAATTAAAACACTTCTCGCAAGTAACCCAATCTTGGCCACACCAGGTGTTGGAGAGCCCATGCTATTATATATTTCATCCACTAACCAAGTGGTCAGTGTTGTGCTCGTCGTCGAATGAGGGGAAGAGGGACATAAATTCCCAACCCAAAAACCAGTCGATTATGTATCGGAAGTCCTTACACCTTGCAAATCCTGATACCCCCACTATCAAAAGATAGCCTACACAGTCTTCATGGCATCCCGTAAAGTGTGACACTATTTTCAAGAGTGTTCGATCATAGTGTCATCTGAAGTACCACTCAATGACATTATCAATAACAGGGACGCCACTAGCCGCATAGCCAAATGGGCAATCGAGCTTTTACCATTCGAAATCGCATACAAGCCACACTAGGCTATTAAATCCCAGGTGTTGGCCGACTTTGTCGCTGAATGTACAGAAGCCGAACTCTCTAAAGAGTATAGCTCATACTCCAATTGGATTATGTACTTCGAAGGCTCTAAAATGCTGGCTGTACTGGGGGTTGGCGTCATCCTAACATCCCCTACTGGGGACACATTCCGCTATGTACTACAAATTATGTATACGAACTCCAGCAATGCAGCCGAATATGAGGCGCTACTACATGGTCTTCGCATGGCTGTCTCCATGGGTATACAACGCCTGGAGGTGCGCGGCGATTCCAACCTCGCAATTTCCTAGGTCAATGGAGAGTTCGACGCAAAGGACCCAAAAATGGCGGCATATCAAAACACCATATTAAAAATATTAGCTTGATTCGAGGGACTGGAGTTTCATCACGTCGCTCGAGAGAGCAA
This sequence comes from Triticum aestivum, assembly GCF_018294505.1. Taxonomy (NCBI): domain Eukaryota; kingdom Viridiplantae; phylum Streptophyta; class Magnoliopsida; order Poales; family Poaceae; genus Triticum; species Triticum aestivum. The sequence continues at coordinate 132,307,477 of NC_057813.1, forward strand.
TCAGGCAGCCAATGTCCTCGCTCGCATGGGCGCTAAGCGCGACCCTGTGCCACCTAATACCTTTGTGGAAAGGCTCTTTAAGTCATCTGTAGTATGGCAGCGTGAGAGTGGAGACGGTAATACGGACCTGATCACACACCCAGCTGCCGAACACGATGCAGACACCGTCGGGGGTTCAGATATCGAGATAACATCCTCTGCTCATGAGATCATGGTGGTTATCGCTCCCTGGACCGAACCCTTCCTGGCCTACCTTAATAGGCAGGACCTTCCCAACAATCCAAATGAAGCTCGGTGTATAGTTCGGCGCTCTAAAGCCTTTAAAGTTCATGAGGGTGAACTGTACAAAAGAAGTACTACTGGAGTCCTTCAAAGGTGTATCTCCAAAGAAGAGGGAAGGCAACTCTTGGCATAAATACATGCTGGTCTCGGCAGTCACTATGCCGCGGCTCGAGCCCTCGTAAGCAAGGCGTTCCGGACAGGTTTCTTTTGGCCTACAGCTCGAGCAGACGCTCAAGACCTTGTCCAACGTTGCATGGGCTGTCAGCTTTTCGCCAATCAAAGCCACATGCCTCCCACCGCATTAAGAACAATCCACATTACTTGGCCCTTTGCGGTCTAGGGGCTGGATATGGTTGGACCCCTTAAAGGAGGAAGCCACAAAAAGAGATACTTGCTGGTAATGGTAGATAAATTTACTAAATGGATAGAGGCCAAACCAGTAAAAACAGTGGAGGCTGGACCAGTAATTGACTTTATATCCAGCATAGTTCACCGATATGGTGTACTGCGTAGTATCATACTGATAATGGCTCCAACTTCACAGCTGATGACGTGAAATCTTGGTGTGCTAAGTTGGGCATTAAACTCGACTACGCATCCGTATACCATCCTCAAACAAACGGCCAGGTCGAAAGGGCCAATGGTCTGATCATGAGTGGTATTAAGCCCAGACTGGTGTGCTCTTTACGATAATCAGACACGCACTGGGTTGAGGAACTCGATTCCATACTTTGGGGACTCTGGACCACACCCAATCGAACAACCGGATACACACCCTTCTTTATGGTGTATGGTGCATAGACCATCTTGCCCTGCGACATTATTCATGACTCGCCTAGAGTGTGCATGTACAAAGAGTGAGAAGCGAAACTAGATCAGCATGATGACCTAGACAGACTTTAAGAGGAGGGCGATGTTGCTAAAGCTCGTTCCACATTCTATCAACAATAGGCCAGGCGTTACCAAAGCAGAGAAGTACGGGCTAGGACATACAATGTCGGAGAACTCGTTTTATGCCTCCCGAAAAAGAAAAAGGACAATCTCAAACCCAAATGGGAGGGGCCCTTCATCATAGACGAAATCCTTACTAGAGGAGCCTATCGCCTTTGTAATGCAGAGGATAATCGCCTTGAGCCAAACCCATGGAACACTGCCCGGCTCCGAAGATTCTATGCATAGTTTGGCCTTCTTAGGTTTCCTTTTAACTAGGTTTTTTCCTTTTTTTCTCTCCTTTTTTAAGTTTTCCCTTTTTTTCTCAAATGTACGTTCGCATCAACTGCATTGTTCGGGGTACACATCTTTAAATGTATACACCCCACCATACATGGGGGCTTCTTTTAAAGAAGCATTTTATTGAAAAGCCTACAAGCTTATTTCGTCCATAACGATTGTTGCTTCTGCCATTTTATGCACCTCTATGATTTAAGTTTTTGCCAAGCTGGGTTGCCTTGCTCCTGTGTTTATACCCTACGTTCCTGATTGTTTGCCTAGGGTGTAAAGGGAGTACCTCTACGATTGCTACAACCGGGTTACCCGGACCTGTACCTCAGACGGGTGAAGCCGAATGCTAGCGTTCTTAAGGGAATAATTGGTCAGCATGTATACAACAGACTGTTTTTGGAAAAACTATGGTATTGGCTGCCTATACTTCAGATACGAGCCTAGGTATGCATCATTTTGTATGCTAGCCCAAGGAAAGGAACCCCTAACGGAACTATTTTTCTTGGAAGATGTTTCTTACGTTAAATAGTAATATAACATAACTCCTCGAACACATTTTGTCTATTCGAGCAATATGACCGGATTGCCTGGTTTCCATGGATACTAAATATTTCTTAGTTTAACACAGTATATGGAAACACTCCAACTTCTTGGTTCAGAGGTGGAAGACGAAGGTCTACAATGACAAAAAATTTATAAGTTCGGCAGGAGATAAGTTCGGTCATAAAGTACATTGATACATAGAATCGAACGCCTACTCTCTTTCTATGCCATCTAGTAGGCTATCTAGTTTACAATCTTGTTGCGAATATTTCGCCGCTGTCATTAGTTGGTCATACACCAAGCTTATAGGAATTTCTTCTCGTCAGGTCCTTGCGGTCCAACCCATGCCATATGATTCGGATCAAGTCCGGTGTAGCGTGTCTTCACCATGGCCCATGCCTCTCGTGCACCTTCACGCCATGCGGATGTCTTCCATAGCTCGAAGCAACGCCGGGCACCCTTGAACAGATCTGCCAACCCCTGCATGCTTTCTGGAGGGGTGTCGGATGGACACAAGGCTTTGGCCATATTCTTCATGGCCTTTCGGGCACGCTCGTGCAGCTTTGGCAGTTCTTTTATAATGTCGCTTTGCAGCCTGGGCATTCCTCGTGGCGGACGGTTAACATACATGTATCAAACGAACTATAACATTCCGTATTATATGATTATATCAATACTTTGGATGGTTCAAAAGGCATACCGAATATGCCACCCTTCAGCTTCTGGTTTTCCTATTGCGCCTCCAATAGTTGAGCCTTTAAGCTCTTTATCTCTTCGGCCTGCTTTTTCACTTCTTCTTCTAGTTTTTTATATTTGCGAAAGAACATTGGGGCACTCTTCATTTCTTCAAGTTCGCCGACAGTAGCATTTAGATGTGTCCGGCTTGTATCGAGCTCCTGGGTCAATGCGTTGTTCCTTTCCTTCAGAACCTGTGGTCATAGATAATCCTCAAATCCGTGGGTTCCTACCGCTTTAAGTCTCGGGGGCTACTGCTATCTATCTAACTAAGTCTACATAAATTTGTACCTGCATATCATTTGAGAACAGGCAAGCAACTCCTGTAAGTCCGTCCCGGGCAGCTTGGATGTATGCGTCCACAGTGCAAAGGGTAATAAATTCCTGCTCTATTAAAGCAGGGGTGCTCAGGGCTTCTTTCAAGTGTCGATGATTCATCGCACTTTCCACTTCGGAGTTGGTGACGGACACCTCATCCGGCTCTTGATGGGGTGGATGAGTCTACGCCGTGCCAACATGCGCCCCAGTCCTAGTTGACATCTCTGGTGCCGAATTGGTTGCGGCTCGGCTGGACGGGATCTTGTTTACGGTCCATCGGGTACCCCTCCTAAGATAATAGCACGAGGATGAAGAATGACAATTCGGTCGCACGCCTAAATATGAAATAAAGCACATACCTTTTTGGTGATGGAGCAGGCTCAGGGGCACTCCCGACCTCTTTTAGCTTCGCACGACCACCCCTTGAGGGTGTTGTCCTTCTTCTTGTTGCCCGTCCTTGGGTATGGTTTGCTGAGCGCCTATCCTGCAAAGTACGGTCCAGTGCGGAGAATAAGTTATGAGCATAAATGTCACTTCTTTTTGACTTCCGAACAGTTACCTTAACAAAGGGATAGAGATCGGGGTAATCGGCCACGATGGCTACTTCCGAGCCATCAAGGCTCGCCTGGTAATAGACTTCATCTTCAAATTCCACAAATGTATCCGGATCTTCATGGAATCCGGGGTCTTCATGATGTGCGTGGTCTTCTGGTTGGGGAGGAGGGCAATGGATGTTCTCAACTACCTTCCTCCACGACTGTTGTTGAAACAACTAGAGTATTTGGTTAACCCAATGATAAAAAAGGTGCTTACTGATTAAACTTACCCAGTCAATGGGGTTGTACATGGAGAAACTGTCCCGACATTGTAGGTGGGCAAAGTATTCTTCCTCTCCCTTATAAAGGTACATAAGCATGGCGGCCAATGCGGCTTGCTTATCCGGACCCTTTCGTGTATAGCGAGTTGCATCGTCCTCCCCGTTGTAGCCATAAAGGGCTCACTCTGGACTGAAGAGGCTGGATACATTGCTTTATCGCAATAGCCATGACTTCAACGATGGAGAGTCCGGAATGGGTCAACAATCTGACCTTGCTGACCAATCTCATTACTTCCGCACTATCCTCTTGTCTGGGGGACTTGGGGCGCTAGCTGAATAGCTTCTTCAAAGGAGCACTGGAGAATTCGGGGAGCCCGCTCCGAACAGGGTCCAGAAGAGGAACATCCTCAATGTAGAACCATTCAGAAGACCATTCTTCGGACCCCCTTTTCAGACTCTCGACTAGATAACCGGATCCGGCTATGCGCCATACTTCGGCGCCGCCCACTTCAAATATGGACCCTCCACCCTGGTGGTGGGGGACGCGGCAGAAGAACAAAATAATTCGCAAAGGGCAACAAAACCGGAAATGTGCAGAATAGAACCTGGTGTGAGGTTGTGCAGTCAGATCCCGTAATATTCCAGTAGACCCCTGAGGAAGGGGTGGATTGGGAATCCTATGCCTCTTAGAAGGAACGAGATGAAGCACACCCTCTCCCCCTGGCTGGGATTGGGGAAACTCTCTACCAATGCATCATCGCCCATAGAAGTTAACCCTGCCCGTAGAGAGACTAGATCTATGGGGGGAAGGTATCCTTGCGTCTGGAGTCGATTGAGCTGGAGATGGGATACAGAATAGCTTTGCCAATCCCCCTCTTGAGGGCCATAAGGACGTGAGGAGGAGCCGGGGACGCTAGCCATGATTTGGATTCTTTTTCCGTGGTTTGCTCTATTGCTCTTGGCGTGATGCGAGATGGTGTTTTGGAGATCTAATCTCGTTATATAAGTGCTACCCGTGCTTGCTAGAAATATTAAAATACAAGGGTAACAGACCGTTCGCATTCACTCAGACACATGGAATTTGAGGCGGCAGCAGGAAGGAATCATTAAGACCGGACACAAAAACCGATGTCGGACTATCATCAATCCGGAGTATGGTGGAGAACTTGCCTTGCAAAGCCGAAGACTTATATCCGCACATTACATCATAATTGAAGGCAAGTTCGGGGCAACTGAGGGAGTCCTAGATTCAGGGGTCCTCGGGTGTCCGGCCTAGGAGTATGGGCTGGGCTGGATGGGCCGTACACGATCAAGTTGAAGATTATCCTCCGTGCCCGGATAGGACTTCTCAATACGTAGGCAGCAAGATTAGAGTCTGGAAGTTTCCTTCCCTGTTGAACCAACCTTGTACAAACCCTAGGTCCCTTCGGTGTGTATATAAACTAGAGGGGTTAGTCCATAGAGGCCATCATCTTTATCATTACTGGAATACTCATAGGCTAGACATCTAGGGTTTAGCCATTACGATCTCGAGGTAGATCAACTCTTGTAATCTTCATACTCGTCAAATATAATCAAGCAGGAGTAGGGTTTTACCTCCCTTAAGAGGGCCCGAACCTGGTTAAACACAGCTTTGGCCCCCCTACCACTACTAGGAAAAGGGATATAGATAGGATTGACACTAATGGCGCACCAGGGATGTAGTTGCCACTACTATATACTAATGGCGCACTAGTTGGTGATGCGCCATTAGTGTGGAAGACACTAATGGCGCACCACACAAAAGGTGCGCCACTAGTGATAATTTTTTTTTCATTTTTACATACATACTAATGGCGCATCCTACCGAAGTGCGCCATTACTAGTAACTAGTAATGGCGCACCGGACAAGGAGTGCGCCAGTACTGTATTTTTTTTATTTTTTTTTGTAAAACTACTAATGGCGCATCGTGTCACAGTGCGCCATTACTAGTTTAAACTAGTAATGGCGCACTACTACGCGGTGCACCATTAGTATATATATATATTTTGCACTATACATGACTATCTGGCTCGCGGTGACGGCCGATATCTGGCTCGCGGAGAGAATCCCGGCCCAACCCCAACCCCAACCCCGACCCTGATCCGCGCGGTTCACAGCCATCACAAGCCTCCACTGTCCGATCCGCCGCAGCCGCGACCGATGGAAGCCAGAGCAAACCCTAACCCTAGGCGGCGACTCCGCGCGGAGGCAGTCGACGCAGCCGCGGCGGCGTCCTCCGGCCAAGGGGGTGACGGACGGCGGCCTCTTCCTCCCCAGTAAGCCCCCTGCCTCCCCTCCCCCGTGCCTCTCACTTCTCCGTCGCTCGTGCGTGTCGCGCGCCCTTGGTCTGACGAGCTGCTGCCGCTGTCGACCGAAACCAATCTCGTTTTAATAATTAGGAAACAAAATATGTGTGTTCACGACGAGTGTTTGTAGCACAGGCTGTGATTGTTACTCGTGCTTATCATCCTCGCCCAGCCATTCTGTGACTAGAGTGTTAACTGAATGAGGACGGCATTGCTGATTGTATACTAGTGAACATCTGAATGGGGATGACACTTTGCCAAATGAGGATGTCGTTGCTGATTAAACATGAATGTATCCTCTGAGCTGGTACATTTACTTGCTAAAACGATTTTCTGGATATGAAAATCACATTGGTTTTACTTTTACTTCTATTTACTCATGCCAATCTTCTTGCTTACTTTGACAGGAAGCACCACCATCGTCGCCGAGCCACTCCACCGGCAGCCACCATCCTCGCGTGCTTCCTCCTTGAGCAGGCCTCCTCGCAAGCGTCGCCGAGCACCAAGCCGCGGGTCTGCCCCCTCCACACGCCCCTGAAGCAGCAAACCCTCGGCCCTCCTCTCCAGTGACATCCTGACAGGTGACATTTTGTTGCAATTTCTGTGTTTTTTGTTCTGAATGTGCAGCTACGCAATGTGTAGAAGTGGTACAGGCCTGTAGTTAGAACAAATCATCAATTTTTAAATGCTTTGATCTAATAACAATGAAAAAACCATGAGCCAGTCACGTTTGAAGGTTCTTTGGTTACTAGCAACTAGCATTGCTAGATGAGTTCTTCTGCTATCTTGTGATAATTGTAGTAGATTATAGCTTGCTTCAGTTTGTCATCATAAGTTGGTTAATTCAATATGCAGTTAACGTGATCATAGTTAGTTTACCGAATTGTTTAACAAAAAGGAGATCCAGCATGCACAGTGTCCTTCACTATATACTAATCTTTGTATGCCCAGGCACATTGATGCATCAGCCCTGTAAGAAGCATCAGGGAAACAGAGGTTGGTTGTGGCGATTGTCACATTAGCCTTGCACTCTCCGACCAAATGTAAGATATGCAACAAATAATGGACAAATACCTAACAGTTTTCTAGAGCTAGCGAAGAGATTAAAATCTCTGTGAGATATTCATAGCCATGAAGCCCAGTAGCATGTAGTTCACTAAACTTATAGCCCAAGATCCAATTTACATGCTATACTCTTTAGCAACATTGCTTGCTAGAACTACTGTCACATGTGCACTTGGCAGGTAACACTAACTAAACCTAGCGTGCAAAAAGGATCACATGTTTTAGAGCAGTATCTGCTACTACAACCTGAGGGTTTTCTTAGCTAAATTAGGCTATATTCGTTTTGTGTCAGCTCCTTGCTGTCCATGTTAACTTCTTTTCATGGTACCCATAGATTTGACTTTCAGTGTTGGTGATTCTGCAGTTGTTGTACCCATAGGTTATATTTAAGTGGAATTTGTGTGATATGTTTGGCTGGACTATGCTCTTTTCACAGTTATAGTGTTGTCACTTTATAGCTTGCATGCTTGCCATACCAGACCATCAGTGTTCCGCTGTTATGATAAACTGTTCAATTCTTTGTATGGTTCTATCTTTTTTCTATGATGGCAAGGGACACTGGTTGCTTATGCACTGAGTTGGGTTTTATGCGTCAAACAATCCATTTTGACAAGGCTCATTGATGGGTACTTTTTTTATTGGGTGCATTTATTTATATTATATCATATTGCTTCTATATCTGATCCACCATTGCTTGTACTAGTTTGTCAAGAATACATGTCTGTATAGCACAGAGAGCACCACAAGTTAAACACCTCAATCTATTAGTATTTGTCTGTATTTTCTCACATTCTTCTTGTATCTGATCCAGTATTGCTTGTAGTGGTTTTTCCAAAATGTTGAATGATACTGCCTGGAGATGCATATATTGTTTCACCTCTTCAGAGGCCAACGTATTTTCCATGTTGTGATGGAGGCCTTTTTTTTAACACCGGGCTTTGCCACCTGTTGTTTGTCTTGTAAATATTGGACAGAGATTTAAGCAAGTAGCACATTGCCTTGTCCACCTGGGATAATGATTTTGTAGGTACCCCGAGAGGCCCTTGAGTTTGTCGGAATGTCGATTAACTTCCGTTCCCGCAAATTCGGGTACTCCATATGTCCTATTTTCAGCAAAGGTCATGCTGAAATTTTAGCATGACTTTGCTAAAAATAGGACATATGGGGTACTTGCGACTAATGCCTGTTATCATGCATGTTTTATGATCTGTTGCAAGGGTACTAATTGGTCTCTTCTGCTGCTTATCAGAGATGGCGGGAAGCAGCCACCGCCGCTCTGCGACACCGCAGTATGAGTTGGATGCTTCCGAGTTCTTCACTATCATACTTGAGACTTCAGTATCATCCATGACGCGGGTATATAAAACGAGAGATCTCCTCTTTACCCATCTCATTATGATATCTGTTGTTTGCTACATCACTCATTATCCCAAACTGCAGAGGCTGCCTGACAGTTTTATGAACATGCTGATGGGTGAAGATCCGCCAAATAATGTGAAGCTACGACAGGCCGGCAGCGGGTTTCGCAGGTAGTGGGATGTGGAGTTGGTGATCAAGGAGGGCCACATGTACTTGTCTCGTGGGTGGGAGAAGTTCTACCATGCCTACGACCTGCGGCTGGGGTACTTCCTTCTCTTCAGGTACGACGACTACGCCACCATGCTCATCGTGAAGGTGTTCAACACGACTATGTGTCGCATGCGCTACGCTGACGATGATGATGCCGGTATGTTCTGCCTCTTCTTATTCCTCTACATTTGGCTTTGTCTCACATTGATTGTTAACGGTCATTGTTGCATTTGGACAGGTAATGGGAGCAGCAGCAGCAACACTGGCTACAGCCAAAGCAGCAGCGACTATGGCTGTAGCGAAAGCAGCAGCGATTCTGGCTGTAGCGAAAGTAGCAGCGATTCTGGCAGCAGCATAGACAACAAGAAGGATGGTCCGGACTGGAGTGCGAGAGAAGAGGAGCAGAGTGGGGATGAGGAGCTGCAGGATGACGATGGGCATCAGGTTGAGGATGACCTAGCGCTGGTGGTGGCTGACCAAGGGCAAGAGATGGTGGTGGCTGACCATGGGCAAGAGATGGTGGTGGCTGACCATGGGCAAGAGATGGTGGTGGCTGACCATGGGCAAGAGATGGAGGTGGCTGAGGATGACCTAGCAATGGTCGTGCCTGAAGGTGGCCTCGCGATGGTGGTGGTGCCTGACAATGACCATGCACCGGTGGTGGCACCGACGATCCCACAGCTGGGCGACATGACCACGCCAATTGTGGTAGAAGACTACATCCACTGCCTCCACTGCCTCCACCGCCTCACCGCTCTTGGTGCATCAGGCTGAGGAAGGAGAAGGAGAAGAACAATGCATGAGAACTGAACTTTGTTAGGTATGTCAGATCTCCAAAATGATATATATATATATATATATATATATATATATATATATATACTTAGTTACCTATGTTATCTCTAATATGCTTAGTTTCCTATAGGTTAGCTTCATTTTACCTAAGTTGGCTCTAATATGCTAACTTAGAGCTCATATGCTTAGTTTCCTATAGGTTAGCTCCAAAATAACTTATGTTAGCACAAAATGATCAAGTTTACATAATAAGATTATAGTCTTTTTCTTATTCTTCTTTTCCAAAATGACATAGGTTAGCTTCATTTTACCTAAGTTGGCTCTAATATACTAACTTAGAGCTTATATGCTTAGTTTCCTATAGGTTAGCTCCAAAATAACTTATGGTAGCACAAAATGATCAAGTTTACATAATAAGCTTATAGTCTTCTTCTTATTCTTCTTCTTTTCCAAAATGACACAGGTTAGCTTCATTTTACCTAAGTTGGCTCTAATATGCTAACTTAGAGCTTATATGCTTAGTTTCCTCTAGGTTAGCTCCAAAATTACTTATGTTAGCACAAAATGATCAAGTTTACATAATAAGCTTATAGTCTTCTTCTTATTCTTCTTCTTTTCGAAAATTCTTCTTATTCTTCTTCTAGTGTTCTTCTTCTTCTAGTATTCTTCTAGTCTTCTTCTTCTTCTTCTTCTTCTAACTTCTTGTTTATCATTTTGCAGATTTGATTTAATTCACGGAAGCTTGCATGGATGGGGTGCTTCTTTTCCATTTGTGTTTTTATTTTGTATCAATGTGAAACTTTTGTGAATTGATGGATAACGGTGTTGGATGAACAATGTGAAACTTTTGTAATATGTAACGATGGAACTATGTGTTGGCTATGTATGTATATATGATGGAACTTGTGTGTTGGCTATGATTGTTATATGGATGCTTGTTGTATATATATATATATATATGTTGGATATCTCATATGTGAAATAGTGACCTGAGATTAAGAAGAAAAAAATTAAAAAAATTGTTACTAATGGCGCACTACCATGTGGTGCGCCATTAGTATAGCAGACTCTAGTGGCGCATTGTGGGCTGGTGCGCCATTAGTAAAAAATACTAGTGGCGTGATACTAATGGCGCACCGGTAGTGCGCCATTAGTAGGCCTTTTCCTAGTAGTGTACTCGAGATCTGCCGGTTTTGACACCAATAGTGGGTGCGAAGGGTAGGAGCGCGCAGCGATTGCGGCGAGTAGAGGAGGCAGCTGCAGTAGGGCCGTGCGCGAGGGGCTCCGGTGGGCGGGGAGAGGCAGAGGTCGGGCCGCGGCAGCGAGCGCGGGACTTCAGGCGCAGTGCACGACGATGACAACAACGGCAGTAGCAGGCGGTTGTGGCAGGAGCGGGGCGAGTGCAGGTTGCGTGGCCTAGGCGCGTCGTGGGCAAGGAGGCCGTGGCGCGGGAGGCCAGGCGAGTGCGCGCGCGCGGTGTGGTAGGGAGTGGACAGCACGGCATGGAGCAGGAGTGGTAGTGCGCAGGGCTTGGCCCGTGCATCGGCGCGGTCAGGCGCAGCGGACGGTGTCCGACAAGGGGAGAGGGGAGAGCTGGGGCCTCACTGCGGGAGCGTAGGGGTACGGGCAGCGGGGGTCGAGGAGGATGACGGGGATGACATTCCAGCGAGGAGAGGGATGAGGAGGCGAGGAGGCAGGCCGGCATGGTGGCGGTGCTCCGGCTATCGACGGTGTCGTGGTGGTGGCGATGGGCGCCGAGGGCGACGGGGTTGGGCGGCGGGGTCGGCGGTTCGTTCCCCCAATCTAGATCTGGATCGGGGAGGAGGAGGTGAATGTGTGGGGTAGGGAGGGGTGGAGTGGATGAGGTGGTTAGGGTTTCGGTAGGTAGGAGGATAAGGTGAGTGGGGTGGCAGGCCGGCTGGGCCAGGTGGGCTGGCCTGGCCTGTGAGCTGGGTTGCCTGGTCCAGTGGGGGTGAGGTTTCCTTTTCTTTTTCTTTTTGTTATTTTTAATGTTTTTTGTTTTTGTTATTTTCCTTTTTCTTTATTATCTTTTCTGTTTTCTCCCATTTCCTAAACATGTTAGTTTTGAAAAAATACATAGGTTGCACCTAATTTAGTAAACTTAATTACATCACATTCCGAACATTTTAAATTTGATATTTAAAAATTTTATTGTTTGTCAAATATTCAAATTTGAATTTGACACATTTTGATCTAACGCGAGGTTAGCAACAGTAATAGAGGTGGCGTGGCATCATTAGCGTATGTTTACTTTAGCATAATTATTCGGGCGTTACAAAAAAATCAAGGTGGGAGAAGGCAGTGTATGTCGTTTCGCACACGGAGGTGACATGTTCCCTCTCGGAACCATGAGCCTTCTTGAGAGAAGCTCTGGTTTGCAAGAAGCTTGTACCAAAGCTTGTCCCAATTCTGCCAAAAAAATTACAACAACATGTTGGTGCCATGTCATGACACCATGCCAAGTTTCATATTTTTCAGACGTGTTTTGGATTTACAGGAATTAAAAAACCAAGTTTCTCAATATTTCCACCCGAGGCACGACGTCTAGATGTTTGAATTCCATTCCCATTTCTTGCATGAGACCTACAAATTCACCCAAGGACACACATGTGATTTTTCAACCAACTTTGGTGCACTGGAGCATGTGCTTGTAGTTCAAATTTGAATTTTGCACATTAGATGCCCATAAATTCAATTAATATATAAAAAGGTCAAACGAACCTAGAATAATTCCAAAATTTAGCACGATACTTCTATTTGGTCTAATCTGCCCGTGTAAAAAAATTTAATGTGGGAGAAGGCAGTGTACGTATGTCATTTCGCACAAAAAGGTGACATGTTCCCTCTCTGAACCACGAGCCTTCTTTAGAGAAGCTCCGGTTTGCAAGAAGCTTATACCAAAGCTTCTCCCAATTCGGCCAAAAATTTTACCACATCATGTTGGTGCCATGTCATGACACCATGCCAAGTTTCATGATTTTCAGGCGTGTTTTGATTTACAGTAATTAAAAAACCAAGTTTCTCAATTTTTCCGGCTGAGCCACGACGCCCAGATGTTTGAATTTCATTCTAATTTCTTGCATTGGACCTAGAAATTTACCCAAGCACACATATGCGATTTCCAACCAACTTTGGTGCACTGGAGCATGTGCTTGTAGTTCAAATTTGAATTATGCACATTAACTTCCCAAAAATTTAATTAATGTATAAAAAAGGTCAAACGAACCTAGAATAATTCCAAAATTTAGCACGATACTTCTAGTTGGTCTAATCTGCCTGTGTAAAAAAATTAAGGCAGGAGAAGGCAGTGTATGTATGTCGTTTTGCATACGGAGGTGACATGTTCCCTCTCGGAACCACGAGCCTTTTGAGAGAAGCTCCGGTTTGCAAGAAGCTTATACCAAAGCTTGTCCCAATTTGGCCAAAAAAATATATCGTAGCATGTTGGTGCCATGTCATGACACCATGCCAAGTTTTATGATTTTCAGGCGTGTTTTGGATTTACATGAATTAAAAAACCAAGTTTCTCAATCTTTCCGGCCGAGCCATGATGCCCAGATGTTTGAATTTCATTCCCATTTCTTGCATGGGACCTAGAAATTCACCCAAGGACACACATGTGGTTTTTCAACCAATTTTGGTGCACTCGAGCATGTGCTTGTAGTTCAAATTTGAATTATGCACATTAAATGGCCAGAAATTCAATTAATGTATACGAAAGTCCAAATGAACCCGGAATAATTCCAAAGTTTTAACACGACATTCATATAGTTCTATGTAGCCTTTGTAAAAAATCAATGGGGGGAAGGCAACGTATATCGTTTCGCACACAAAGGTGACACGCCCCCCCTCGGGAACCTCGAGTCTTCTCGAGAGAAGCTCCGGTTTGCAAGAAGCTTATACCAAAAACTTGTCCAAATGCGGCCATTTTTTTTACCACAGCATGTTGGTGCCATGAAATGACACCATGCCAAGTTTCATGATTTTTCAGGCGAGTTTTGGATTTCCAGGAATTTAAAAACCAAGTTTCTCAATGTTCTCGGCCGAGCCACAACGCCCAGATGTTTGAATTTCATTCCCATTTCTTGCATGGGACCTATAAATTCACCCAAAGACACACATGTGATTTTTCAATAAACTTTGGTTCACTGGAGCATGTGCTTGTAGTTCAAATTTGAATTATGCACATTTAAATGTCTAGAAACTCAACTAATGCATAAAAATGCCAAACGAACCCGGAATAATTTCAAATTTAAACACGACACTCATGTAGTTGCATGTTTACTGTACATAAATGTTCTAGCAATTCAAACACCATCTTTTCCCTCCGTAACACAATTCTGTCTTTCAAAACATAATGAAAAAAATCAGGTATGCCACAAACAGTTTACTAGAAAGAATCATGTGGGATGCGATATAAAATATCTTGGCGCACCATCTTGTTTGGATTACGCAGGAAGCTTCGTTGTCTACAGTCCACTGCCCCCGCTTCAACCACACTTGCGCACAAGTTTCTCGCGGCACCAAGCAAAAAATTTCTGCCACCGTGGAAATATCTATCTCCCCGCCCCTCCCTCCCACCAAAAGCCACATTTACACTATTCCTCCTTGCTTTACAAGTTCAAACCTTCACTGCTGCTTACTGGAAGCTCAGCCTCCTCACCGGCGACCCTTCTTCTTGCAGCGCCGCCTCCTCACCGGCTATCCTTCTTCTTGCAGCGCCGCCTCCTTGCCGCCGACCCTTCTTCTTGTTGCACGGCTTCATCGATATGGTCAGGTAATCCACACCCCACCCACACCATCCTCCTCCTTCCCCGTCCCACATGCCCCGACCGATGGTGCGACACCTTTCGCCGAAATCACTGCCCCCCTCCTCCAATTAAGCGCCGCCCACAGCCATTTTGCACGTAGTATAACATGGAGCTCAGTAGCATCTGGCAGCGGAGAAGAAAATCGCGGCCGCACGCGCGCACGAGGTTGCTATGGCTACCATGCATGCCGACCGCCAGATCTTGGAGGAGTACCTCCTCTTTGAGGCCACCGTCAACACCACCACGCGATTGTCTACTTTAAAATACAGTTCGTATTGTTTTCTCGAGGCCACCGCCAGTGCCTTCTAGTGATTTGTCCTCTGTAATGTTAATATGCAATCTGATGTTCAGTTACAGTTTGGTCTTCTGAAATGTAATATTCAGTTAACAGTTTGGTCTCTGAAATGTAATGTTCAGTTAATAGTTTGGTCCAACAATTGCTACATTTCGTAGTACTGTTCTCAAGCATTCTTTGTTTTGTTAACTGTCTTATCTTCTAGTACATGTTTTTATTCTACAATGTCATGCTCACTTAACTTTTTGGTTCATTTGGTCTGCTGTCCATTTAACTGTTTGGTTCAGTTCTGCAATTTGATTTTCATTTGCTGTGGGTACAATTTTGTATTGTTATGCATGTGACATAAAATCGAATTTGGATGTACTCAATACATATTCTACTGATAGTATGGCAACTCTTAGTTAACATGATCAAGACCTTCCTTATGTGTGTTGCAGGGAAACAATGGGAGACACTGCGGTTTACCATCGAGGTTTGCTCATGCATGGTCCTTTCGCTAATAGCATATTATTGTGCAGTTGCAGGAATCATTCTAATATTTAGGTTTCTTACAATTTGGTCTTGCACATGTAGGTCCTGCTGTCAGAGGCTGAGACCCACTGTTCGATCCATTTTGCATATGGGGAAATGAGATATCCATGAATATCAGTCAAATCAAGAAACTTAGAAAGATTGTTAGGATGAAGAAACTTGCGACAAATAACAGCAAGATCTTTGTTTGCACAATGAAGAAGACATCAGTCAACTATAGGATGGTACTAACTCTTTTACCTTGTTTTTACCCCTTGCGCCATTTCAAAATTTATAACAACGATTTATGCATATCTTTGTTTTTATTACTTTTCAAAGCAGTTCATCAATGATTACCTCTCAAACCACCTACATGGTCAAGAGGCAAGGAATGTATTCATTCAACACGCACGTTACAATATTGTGAAGGAAATATGCCCTAGAGGCAATAATAAAGTTATTATTTATTTCCTTATTTCATGATAAATGTTTATTATTCATGCTAGAATTGTATTAACCGGAAACATGATACATGTGTGAATACATAGATAAACTGAGTGTCACTAATATGCCTCTACTTGACTAGCTCGTTAATCAAAGATGGTTTTGTTTCCTAGTCATGGACAAAGAGTTGTCATTTGATTAATGGGATCACATCATTAGGAGAATGATGTGATTGACTTGACCCATTCCGTTAGCTTAGCACTTGATCGTTTAGTATGTTGCTACTGCTTTCTTCATGACTTATACATGTTCCTGTGACTATGAGATTATGCAACTCCCGTTTACCGGAGGAACACTTTGTGTGCCACCAAACGTCACAACGTAACTGGGTGATTATAAAGGTGCTCTACAGGTGTCTCCTAAGGTACTTGTTGGGTTGGCGTACTTCAAGATTAGGATTTGTCACTCCGATTGTCGGAGAGGTATCTCTGAGCCCTCTCGGTAATACACATCACTATAAGCCTTGCAAGCAATGTGACTAATGAGTTAGTTGTGAGATGATGTATTACATAACGAGTAAAGAGACTTGCCGGTAACGAGATTGAACTAGGTATTGAGATACCGACGATCGAATCTCGGGCAAGTAACATACCGATGACAAAGGGAACAACGTATGTTGTTATGCGGTTTGACCGATAAAGATCTCCGTAGAATATGTAGGAGCCAATATGAGCATCCAGGATCCTCTATTGGTTATTGACCAAAAACGTGTCTCGGCCATGTCTACATAGTTCTCGAACCCGTAGGGTCCGCACGCTTAACGTTACGATGATAGTTATATTATGAGTTTATATGTTTTCATGTACCGAAGGTTGTTCAGAGTCCCGGATGTGATCACGGACATGACGAGGAGTCTCAAAATGGTCGAGACATGAAGATTGATATATTGGAAGCCTATGTTTGGATATCGAAAGTGTTCCGGGTGAAATCGGGATTTTACCGGAGTACCGGGAGGTTACCGGAACCCCCCGGGAGGTTAATGGGCCTTAGTGGGCCTTTACGGAGAAGAGGAGAGGCGGCCAGGGCTGGGCCGCGCGCCCCTCCCCCTAGTCTGAATAGGACAAGGAGAGGGGGGCGGCGCCCCCCCTTCCTTCCTCTCTCCCTCCTCTTTCCCCCTCCCAAGTCCTAATCCAACTAGGAAAGGGGGGAGTCCTACTCCCGGTGGGAGTAGGACTCCTCCCGGCGCGCCTCTCCCCTTTGCCGGCCGCACCCCCCTTACTCCTTTATATACGGGGGCAGGGGGCACCCTAGAGACACAACAATTGATCATTGATCTCTTAGCCGTGTGCGGTGCCCCCCTCCACCATAGTCCACCTCGATAATACTATAGCGGTGCTTAGGCGAAGCCCTGCGTCGGTAGAACATCAACATTGCCACCACGCCGTCGTGCTGATGAAACTCTCCCTCAACACTCGGCTGGATCGGAATTCGAGGGAGGTCATCAGGTTGAACGTGTGCTGAACTCGGAGGTGCCATACGTTCGGTGCTTGATGGGTCGGATCGTGAAGACGTACGACTACATCAACCGCGTTGTGCTAACGCTTCCGCTTTTGGTCTACGAGGGTACGTAGACAACACTCTTCCCTCTCGTTGCTATGCATCACCATGATCTTGCGTGTGCATAGGATTTTTTTTGAAATTACTACGTTCCCCAACAGTGGCATCTGAGCCAGGTTTTATGCGTAGATGTCATATGCACGAGTAGAACACAAGTGAGTTGTGGGCGATATAAGTCATACTACTTACCAGCATGTCATACTTTGGTTCAGCGGTATTGTGAGATGAAGCAGCCCGGACCGACATTACGCGTACGCTTACGCGAGACTGGTTTCACCGCCACGAGCACTAGTTGCTTAAAGGTGACCGGCGGGTGCTGTCTCTCTCACTTTAGTTGAACCGAGTGTGGCTACGCCCGATCCTTGCGAAGGTTAAAACAGCACCAACTTGACAAACTATCGTTGTGGTTTTGATGCGTAGGTAAGAACGGTTCTTGCTCAGCCCGTAGCAGCCACGTAAAATTTGCAACAAGAAAGTAGAGGACGTCTAACTTGTTTTTGCAGGGCATGCTGTGATGTGATATGGTCAAGACATGATGCTAAATTTTATTGTATGAGATGATCATGTTTTGTAACCGAGTTATCGACAACTGGCAGGAGCCATATGGTTGTTGCTTTATTGTATGCAATGCAATCGCCCTGTAATGCTTTACTTTATCACTAAGCGATAGCGATAGTCGTAGAAGCATAAGATTGGCGAGACGGCAACGATGCTACGATGGAGATCAAGGTGTCGCGTCGGTGACGATGGTGATCATGACGGTGCTTCGGAGATGGAGATCACAAGCACAAGATGATGATGGCCATATCATATCACTTATATTGATTGCATGTGATGTTTATCTCTTATGCATATTATCTTGCTTTGATTGACGGTAGCATTATAAGATGATCTCTCACTAAATTTCAAGATAAAAGTGTTCTCCCTGAGTATGCACCATTGCCAAAGTTCGTCGTGCCCAGACACCACGTGATGATCGGGTGTGATAACCTCTACGTCCATCTACAACGGGTGCAAGCCAGTTTTGCACACGCAGAATACTCAGGTTAAACTTGACGAGCCTAGCATATGCAGATATGGCCTCCGAACACTAAGACCGAAAGGTCGAGCGTGAACCATATAGTAGATATGATCAACATAGTGATGTTCACCATTGAAAACTACTCCATTTCACGTGATGATCGGTTATGGTTTAGTTGATTTGGATCATGTGATCACTTAGATGATTAGAGGGATGTCTATCTAAGTGGGAGTTCTTAAGTAATATGATTAATTGAACTTTAATTTATCATGAACTTAGTCCTGGTAGTATTTTGCAAATTATGTTGTAGATCAATAGCTCGCGTTGTTGCTTCCCTATGTTTTTGCTTCCCTATGTTTTTATATGTGTTCCTAGAGAAAACTAAGTTGAAAGATGTTAGTTGCAATGATGCGGACTTGGTCCATGATCTGAGGTTTATCATCATTGCTGCACAGAAGAATTATGTCCTTGATGCACCGCTAGGTGACAGACCTATTGCAGGAGCAGATGCAGAAGTTATGAACATTTGGCTAGCTCAATATGATGACTACTTGATAGTTTTGTGCACCATGCTTTATGGCTTAGAACTGGGACTACAAAAACATTTTTGAAACGTCACGGAACATATGAGATGTTCCATGAGATGAAATTGATATTTCAGACTCATGCCCGTGTCAAGAGGTATGAAACCTCTGACAAATACTTCGCCAAAAAGATGGAGGAGAATTGCTCAACTAGTGAGCAAGTACTTAGATTATCTGAGTACTACAATCGCTTGAATAAGTGGGAGTTAATCTTCCAGATAACATAGTGATTGGCAGAGTTCTCTAGTCACCATCACCAGTTAGTGGAACTTCGTGATGAACTATAATGCAAGGGATGACAAAAATGATTCCTGAGCTCTTCAGGATGCTGAAATCGACGAACGTAGAAATCAAGAAAAGAGCATCAAGTGTTGATGATTGACAAGACCACTAGTTTCAAGAAAAAGGGCAAAGGGGAGAAAGGGAACTTCAAGCAGAATGGCAAGCAAGTTGTCACTCCCACAAAGAAGCCCAAAGCTGGACCAAAGCCTGAAACTGAGTGCTCACACTGCAAAGGAAATGGTCACTAGAAGCGGAAATGCCCTGAATAATTGGTGGATAAGAAGGATGGCAAAGTGAACAAGGGTATATTTGATATACATGTTATTGATGTGTGCCTTACTAGTGTTTATAGTAGCCCCTGAGTATTTGATACTTGTTCGGTTGCTAAGATTAGTAGCTCGAAACAGGAGTTGCAGAATAAACAGAGACTAGTTGAGGGTGAAGTGATGATGTGTGTTGGAAGTGGTTCCAAGATTGATATGATCATCATCGCACACTCCTTATACTTTCGGGATAAGTGTTGAACCTAAATAAATGTTATTTGGCATTTGCATTGAGCATGAATATGATTTGATCATGTTTATTGCAATACGGTTATTCATTTAAAATCAGAGAATAATTTTTGTTCTGTTTACATGAATAAAACCTTCGATGGTCATACACCCAATGAAAATAGTTTGTTGGATCTCGATCATAGTGATACACATATTCATAATATTGATGCCAAAAGATGCAAAGTTGATAATGATAGTGCAACTTATTTGTGGCACTGTCGTTTGGGTCATATCGGTGTAAAGCGCATGAAGAAACTCCATGAAGATGGATTTTTGGAATCACTTGGTTACGAATCATTTTGATGCTTGCGAACCGTGCCTTTTGGGCAAGATGATTAAAACTCCATTCTCCGGAACAATGGAACGAGCTAGTGACTTATTGGAAATAATACATATCGATGTATGCGATCCAATGAGTGTTAATGCTCGTGGTGAATATCGTTATTTTCGGACCTTCACAGATGATTTGAGCAGATATGGGTATATCTACTTAATGAAACACAAGTCTGAAACATTTGAAAAGTTCAAAGAATTTCAGAGTGAAGTGAAGAATCATCATAACAAGAAAATAAAGTTTCTACGATTTGATCATGGAGGAGAATATTTGAGTTACGAGTTTGGCCTTCATATAAAACAATGTGGAATAGTTTCACAGTTCACACCACCTGGAACACCACAACGTTATGGTGTGTCCGAACATCGTAACCACACTTTATTGGATATTGTGCGACCTATGATGTCTCTTATCGGTTTACCACTATTGTTTTGGGGTTATGCATTAGAGATAGTTGCATTCACTTTAAATAGGGCACCATCGAAATCCGTTGAGACGACGGCTTATGAACTGTGGTTTGGCAAGATACCAAAGTTGTCATTTCTTAAAGTTTGGGGCTGCGATGCTTATGTGAAAAAGTTTCAACCTGATAAGCTCGAACCCAAATCGGAGAAGTGCGTCTTCATAGAATACCCAAAGGAAACTGTTGGGTACACCTTCTATCACAGATCCGAAGGAAAAATCTTTGTTGCTAAGAATGGATCCTTTCTAGGGAAGGAGTTTCTCTCGAAAGAAGTGAGTGGGAGGAAAGTAGAACTTGATAAGGTAACTATACCCGCTCCCTTATTAGAAAGTAGTTCATCACATAAATCAGTTCCTGTGATTCCTACACCAATTTGTGAGGAAGCTAATGATGATGATCATGAAGCTTCAGATCAAGTTAGTACCGAACCTCGTAGGTCTTCCAGAGTAAGATCCGCACCAGAGTGGTACGGTAATCCTGTTCTGGAAGTCATGTTACTAGACCATGATGAACCTACGAACTATGAGGAAGCGATGATGAGCCCAGATTCCGGGAAATGGCTTGAAGCCATAAAATCTAAGATAGGATCCATGTATGAGAACAAAGTATGGACTTTGGTTGACTTGCTCGATGATCAGCAAGCCAAGTTAAATAAATGGATCTTCTAGAGGAAGACAGACACTGATAGTAGTGTTACTATCTACAAAGCTCGACTTGTTGCGAAAGGTTTTCGGCAAGTTCAAGGTGTTGAATATGATGAGATTTTCTCACTCGTAACGATGTTTAAGTCTGTCCGAATCATGTTAGCAATTGCCACATTTTATGAAATCTGGCAAATGGATATCAAAACCGTGTTCCTGAATGGATTTTTGGAAGTAGAGTTGCATATGATGCAACTAGAAGGTTTTGTCGAACCGAAAGGTGCTAACAAAATGTGCAACCTCCAGCGATCCATCAATGGACTGGTGCAACCATCTCGGAGTTGGAATATACGCTTTGATGAGTTGATCAAAGCATATGGCTTTATACAGACTTTTGGAAAGTCCTGTATTTACAACAAAGTGAGTGGGAGCACTACAACCTTTATGATAAGTATATGTGAATGACATATTGTTGATCGGAAATGATGTAGAATTTTCTGGAAAGCATAAAGGAGTGTTTGAAAGGAGTTTTTCAAAGAAAGACCTCGGTGAAGCTGCTTACACATTGAGAATCAAGATCTATAGAGATAGATCAAGACGCTTGATAAGATTTTTCAATGAGTACATACGTTGACAAGATTTTGAAGTAGTTCAAAATGGAACAGTCAAAGAAAGAGTTCTTGCCTGTGTCGCAAGGTGTGAAGTTGAGTAAGACTCAAAACCCGACCATGGCAGAAAATAGAAAGAGAATGAAAAGTCATTCCCTATGCCTCAGACATAGGTTCTATAAAGTATGTTATGCTGTGTACCAGACCTATTGTATACCTTGCTCTGAGTTTGGCAAAGGAATACAATTTTGATGTAAGAGTAGATCACTGGACAGCGGTCAAGAATATCCTTAGTGAGGACTAAGGAGATGTTTCTCGATTATGGAGGTGATAAAAATAGTTCGTCGTAAAGAGTTACATCGATGCAAGCTTTTACACCGATCTAGATGACTCTAAGTCTCAATCTGGATACATATTGAAAGTGGGAGGAATTAGCTAGAGTACCTCCATGCGGAGCATTGTAGACATAGAATATTTGCAAAATACACACGGCTCTGAATGTGACAGACCCATTGACTAAACTTCTCTCACGAGCAAAACATGATCATACCTTAGTACTCTTTGGGTGTTAATCACATAGCGATGTGAACTAGATTATTGACTCTAGTAAACCCTTCGGGTGTTGGTCACATAACGATGTGAACTATGGGTGTTAATCACATACAGATGTGAATATTGATGTTGAATCACATGATGATGTGAACTAGATTATTGAATCTAGTGCAAGTGGGAGACTGAAGGAAATATGCCCTAGAGGCAATAATAAAGTTATTGTTTATTTCCTTATTTCATGATAAATGTTTATTATTCATGTTAGAATTGTATTAACCGGAAACATGATACATGTGTGAATACATAGATAAACTGAGTGTCGCTAGTATGCCTCCTTTACTAGCTCGTTAATCAAAGATGGTTATGTTTCCTAGCCATGGACAAAGAGTTGTCATTTGATTAATGGGATCACATCATTAGGAGAATGATGTGATTGACTTGACCCATTCCGTTAGCTTAGCACTTGATCGTTTAGTATGTTGCTATTGCTTTCTTCATGACTTATACATGTTCCTGTGACTAAGAGATTATGCAACTCCCGTTTACCGGAGGAACACTTTGTGTGCCACCAAACATCACAACGTAACTGGGTGATTATAAATGTGCTCTACAGGTGTCTCTGAAGGTACTTGTTGGGTTGGCGTATTTCGAGATTAGGATTTGTCACTCCGATTGTCGGAGAGGTATCTCTGAGCCCTCTCGGTAATACACATCACTATAAGCCTTGCAAGCAATGTGACTAATGAGTTAGTTGTGAGATGATGTATTACATAACGAGTAAAGAGACTTGCCGGTAACGAGATTGAACTAGGTATTGAGATACCGACGATCGAATCTCGGGCAAGTAACATACCGATGACAAAGGGAACAGCGTATGTTGTTATGCGGTTTGACCAATAAAGATCTTCGTAGAATATGTAGGAGCCAATATGAGCATCCAGGTTCCGCTATTGGTTATTAACCAGAAACGTGTCTCGGTCATGTCTACATAGTTCTCGAACCCATAGGGTCCGCACGCTTAACGTTACGATGACAGTTATATTATGAGTTTATATGTTTTGATGTGCCGAAGGTTGTTCGGAGTCCCGGATGTGATCACGGACATGAAGAGGAGACTCGAAATGGTCGAGACATGAAGATTGATATATTGGAAGCCTATGTTTGGATATCGGAAGTGTTCCGGGTGAAATCGGGATTTTACCGGAGTACCGTGAGGTTACCGGACCCCCCCCGGGAGGTTAATGGGCCTTAGTGGGCCTTTACGGAGAAAAGTTGAGGCGGCCAGGGGTGGGCCGCGCGCCCCTCCCCCTAGTCCGAATAGGACAAGGAGAGGGGGCGGCGCCCCCCTTCCTTCCTCTCTCCCTCCTCTTTCCCCCTCCCAAGTCCTAATCCAACTAGGAAAGAGGGGGAGTCCTACTCCCGGTGGGAGCAGGACTCCTCCCGGCGCGCCTCTCCCCTTGGCCGGCCGCACCCCCCTTGCTCCTTTATATACAGGGGCAGGGGGGCATTGTCGGTGTCAAAACCGGTGGATCTCGGGTAGGGGGTCCCAAACTGTGCGTCTAGGCGGATGGTAACAGGAGACAAGGGACACGATGTTTTACCCAGGTTCGGGCCCTCTTGATGGAGGTAAAACCCTACGTCCTGCTTGATTAATATTGATGATGTGTGTTACAAGAGTGGATCTACCACGAGATCAAGGAGGCTAAACCCTAGAAGCTAGCCTATGGTATGATTGTTGTTCGTCCTATGGACTAAAGCCATCCGGTTTATATAGACACCGGAGAGGGCTAGGGTTACACAAAGTCGGTTACAATGGTAGGAGATCTACATATCCATATTGCCAAGCTTGCCTTCCACGCCAAGGAAAGTCCCATCCGGACACGGGACGAAGTCTTCAATCTTGTATCTTCATAGTCTTGGAGTCCGGCCGATCATGATAGTTCGGCTATCTGGGCACCCCCTAGTCCGGAACTCCCTCAGTAGCCCCTGAACCAGGCTTCAATGACGACGAGTCCGGCGCGCATGTTGTCTTCGGCATTGCAAGGTGGGTTCTTCCTCCGAATAATTTATAGAAGATTGTGAACACCAGGATAGTGTCCGGCTCTGCAAAAACAAATTCCACGTACCACCGTAGAGAGAATAATATTACACAAGTTCAATCTGCTGACGTATTTTGTGGCGTGACGTCACACCATTACCAAGCCTTTACTCGAATTATTTTTATTGTATCGCCTTAGCGCGTTTAGCGAGGCGGTGTCCTTGGCACGTCTTGTCGAAGCAGAGATCGTGTTCCCCTTATTCCAGGATTCCCATCAATACGGACGTGGGTAATCCAACCGTGCCCATTGCCACGCCCCCTCCATCGAAGGCGGGTTCCAAACGGTCACGGGGATGGCTCTTGGTATTCTTCCTCTTTATAATGAGACCAAGGCCCGTTCTTTTCCTTCAATCCTCTATCGAATCCGCCCCTCGCCCCGAGTTCCAACACCCAGGGCTCCATATTCGGGTACCTTCGATCTTCGACAATGTCCGGCCCCGACCTACGAGGCCGGTGGATGCCCTCCTCCGTCACGGAAGAGGACGTGCTAAAGCTAAGAGACGCCAGGTACTTAACCTACGAGATTTCGCATAGGCTGCCTGCCCGAGGGCAAGTTATTCCTACTCCCGAGCTTGGCGAGAGTGTCGTGTTCGTGTCTCACCTCCGTCGGGGTTTAGGCTTCCCCACGAATCCCTTCGTGAGGGGGATCATGTTTTACTATGGGCTGGAATTCCATGACTTGGCTCCGAAGTCTATCCTCCACATCTCATCATTCATTGTCATCTGCGAAGCCTTCCTCCGCACTACCCCTCACTTCGGCTTGTGGCTCAAAACCTTCAACGTGGAGTCGAAGGTGATTGAGGGGCGTCAGGCAGAGTGCGGCGGGGCGGTTATAAGTAAGAGGGCCGATGCTCCATGGCCCGAGGGCTCTTTTCAGGAGGAGCTTGGCTTGTGGCAACAAGAGTGGTTCTATATCACCGCTCCCAGGGGCAGCAGGCAGAGGCTGCCGCCCGTCTTCCGCTCGGGCCCTCCACAGCGGCTGACGTCATGGGTCAACAAGGGGCGTGACTGGGGACCGTCCAAGGACGTTCCCCTGTTGCAGGACCGGATTCGAGGCCTCCAAGAAAGGGAGATCAATCTGGCCGTAGTGGTACAGGTTATGTTGATCCGGCGCCTACTGCCCTGCAAATGTCGCCCCCTCCGCCTGTGGGAATTTAATCCGGAGGGGCCACGAGCTCTTCAATACTTCATGGGTTTGACACCCGCGGAGATGTACAAACTGTTCTTTGGATCGCAAGAGATGCGTCCGGAATTGACCGAGGATGCTGGCCTAAGCTGCAATCGCCCGGATACTCAAGTAAGTAGCCCTGTGTCTGGACACATCGTCCATTTATTTAC
The DNA here is from genome assembly GCF_018294505.1 of Triticum aestivum. Classification (NCBI taxonomy): domain Eukaryota; kingdom Viridiplantae; phylum Streptophyta; class Magnoliopsida; order Poales; family Poaceae; genus Triticum; species Triticum aestivum. Next base: position 132,333,326 of record NC_057813.1, read on the forward strand.
TATGGGTTTGCCTTTTAACCAGCTATCCCTTGGACAGGAGTGGATAGCGCAAGCAAAACTGATACGGTGTCCGGCCCCCCTCCCTGAGACCACGCAGGATCCCGTGTTAATCAAAATGTTAGAGGTCGCACCTTCGGAGGAGGGCGAAGAAGGGCATAGGGGATCTACCACCTTAGCCACGGAGGCTTTCAGTAAGGGAGGAATCGAGAGTCCCTCCTTCCAGGGGGGAGAAGAGGTCCGCTTTCGGAGACCCGGAGGCTAAGGCCTCAAAGCGGGGAAAGAAATCTGTACCGGAAGGTCCTGTGCTGGGAAGAGCCCCGACCGTACTGTCTCCTCGGAGGAATCAGCCCTCTAGCGAGCCGTAAGTAAAGAGGGGGATTTTGTAATAGTGGACATCCCTGTTTAATTTCTAAGGGTAACCGAAGTTTTCACCTTGTAGTTCGGATCTCAGCCCTTCTCAGCACAGCTCATTGTCGGGAGACCTTCGTCCGGAGATGATGGAGAGCAAAACGCCTCCATCTGCCGCCCCGTCGTGTGGGGCGGGCGACCCTGAGGTGTCGTCACGGAGGGTCTCCCCAAGTCCGGCGGGGCCGGAGAGTTCGGCACTCATTGGAGTACGGCCGGTGGAGCTGCAGGATTTGCTTAAGAGGGCGTCCATCTCAGAAGATCACCGCACATTAATGAGTATGGTGATTGAGAGGATCTCATCCGCCGAAAGCGGGCTGTGTGAGGCCGTCGGAAGTTTGCTGACGGGATTTGAGGTACGCAAAAAATGACATACCTTTTGACAGTTTTGCACATGAAGTGCGCCCTGTGTAGATAGTAGCCCCTGAGACTTGGTATGCTGTCGAAAGCGACAGCGTGCCGAGGATCATAATCTCAGTTATAGATTGTCGCCTTTCCTATGTAGGTGGCGGAACGTTCGGTGGCCAGCCGGACTGATGGATTTGCCGAGCTGAAGAGGCAACTCGACGTTGCAGATGCGGACATCTCGCTGGTCAATAAACGACTTGATGAGTCACAAGGTATGTGGTTACTCTGCGGTCGCCTAGTAAGGGAGCTGACGCCCATTCCTTACAATTTGTATGCCTGATGCGGATAGTGCTGCCGCTGTGGAAGGCCTTCGAGCAGAACTTGCTCGGGCCAAGGAGCAAGCTAGAAAAAGCGAGGCGGCTGCCTCGAAGGCAGCGGAAGAGCTAGAAGCCGAGAAGGCTGCTCACTGCCGAAACAGGGAGGAGATGGCCGGAATGGCCACAAAATTAAAAGTTGCTACCGGCCGCCTGGAGGTTCTTGAAAGAGAACGCCGAGCGGAGCAAGAGGACCTGAAGAAGGCCGACGCCGAAGCCAAGGATGCCCGTAGTGCGATGCGGGCTATGAAGGAGGAACTGCGTCAGGTCGGAGACATTGTGGCTGGAAAGCCCTTTGTGCTGCGTAGGAAGTTCATGGATCCGAAGTATGCTTAGCTGGGCCGATTGTACGGTGCGGAGGATCCTTATCTGGACTTGGCGGCGAGTGCGGCGGACGCAGTCGTGCACTTTCGAAGCCAGAAGGATCACGAAATGGAAGAGCTTTTCTGGTCTCAATTCCATAGTCCGGAGCATCCACTTCCGTTGAGTGATCGGCTGGTTGAGTGGGCTGAACTGAATAGATTGTCCGGACTTGCCATGACGGATGTGGTCGCTCATCTGTGGCCGAAAAGGCCCAAGCCGAAGAGTTATTTTGGCTTGTTGCAGCAATTCCTTGGGGCGGTGCCGCGTATTGGGGTGATGAAGCGGTCGACATGCATAGAAGGTGCACGGATGGCTCTCGCCCGTGGTAAGACATACTGGGCCGAGATGGATGCCACCGCTGTTGCATCCCGGGGTTCGGACAAAAGCCGATTCCCCACCGAGCACTATTTTGAGGAAGTCCTGCAGGGCGCTCGTTTAATAGAGTCGCAATGCTCGAAAGATGTTATGTTTGAATGACATGTATGATTTCTGAGATCATGTTTATAATGCAATAACTTTTTATACTTGTGTGTTCAAGTATTGAACTATCTCCTGTGCGGCCGTATGTGTACGTATAATCTGAAAGATGGCAGTCTTTGGCTTCAGCCCCCACGCACATGGTGCGGGGGTGTTTGCAAAAAGAAAAGCGCTTTTTCACACTTAATACAACGTCTTAGTCCTTTTAAGGAGGTGATAGCGTAGCAAACTAGGCAACTGGACTATAATGCTTTATCACTTTCACTTAGCCATAGGAGCTCGAATGTGGGGCTACTATATAGCCCCTGGTGGCACTGCTCTTCCCGAACTCGGGGCGCGTATGTGCCTGATCGGGAAGCGGTCCTTCATCAAAGCGGAGGAATTCTAAACATTCCAATGGTCGATTGAGTGGTTGACCAGTCTCTCGCTATATCATGACAGTCAGTTTTCGGCTTTCTCTACTGAGGTGCTCGCCCGGCCGAACCGGGGCACAATCGCAGTAGTTCTCCTGGTGCCGCGTTAGCCGATGATGCGGAACGTAAGGCAGCAAAACACAGGAGCCGGGCAAACCCAACATTTGACCAAAGACATGATTCGGAGCTGATGCATATAAGGCCTAACTCAAGACGCCGAACACTCCCTGAGGTGTTAGGTCTTTTATGATACCGGGCAGAACAATGCCCTAAGCCCCTTGTGTCCAGGTACAGGCGGGAACTTCTGACGCGGCCGATGCCAAAACGCCAGCCTCCTCCTCGGCTATGGTGGGAAACCGGGGGATGTGTATCAACAAGAGACAGTAAGAAAGGTTTACGCAGGGTCTTAATCTGAAAAGAATCCTTGCAACGGGTCCCTGCTGCACGTCTGCGCCTGTGTCTCCGTTGTGTTGTATCCTGGACGGGTGTAGCACGTGCTTCATCTGTAAAAGAGAAGGACTTAGTTTCCAAGAAATATCGTGCATAAGTTGTATTAAAATAGAATAAAATGAAGAAAGTTGAGCTTTATTGGCTCTTCATCATTTATACACGCGGCCCCTTATAAAGGGGGTATGCGGCTGGGAAGCCCCTTGTTTAGTTACGCCGGACTCGCCTAACCATGTCCGAGGTCTGAATGACCTATTTTTAGGGGCTTTGACCTGCAAGGTCTGATTAGTGTGTGGTTGTCGAAGCAGTCTCACGTTCTCTGTGGTCGAGGAACACTCGGAGTTACTTTTTAATGAAATTATGCCATGTTGACCGGGCATTCTTAAGCGTAAAAAATGTGTAATGTGGTATTGCATTAGGGCTGGCGATAGCTGCGCGCCCCAGTAGTGCTTAAGGGCTACTGTTTGAATGGGGCGATGGAGAGTGAGATTTTCGCGACGGAGGTTGTCGGATGAACCGAACACAACCTCTAGTGGTACAGAGCCTGTATAATTGGCTTAAAGGCATGGCGTCACTCCTTTGAAGGAAGTGCTGCTACGGCGAATTTTGGTAGGGTCTATCCCCATTCTGCGGGCGGTGTCCTGGTATTGCAGGTGCCGCGCTGTCTTTTCGTGTTATTACATGAAGTGAGTTCACTGTTTTGACTTCTAGTGGGAAAGTCTTCTGTTTTCCGGAGTGCTGCTTTTGGGTTTTGTCACTTTCACTTGGTGTGTCGAGCCCCTTGTGTTCGGCATTAAGTCGGCCGGACTGTTTGAAGACCCAACAATCTCTGTGGGTATGGTTTGCAGGCTTCCCGGAGGTACCATGTATTTGACATAGTCTATCCAGAATCTTGTTTAGGTTGGATAGCTCGTCACTATTGTCCTTGGGTGGTGGGTGGGCTTTGAATTTCTTTGTCGTCTGCATCCCAACTGTCCTGGCCGCAGTCCGGCTAGGGCTCTCCTGATAACGAGAGATACTTTAGCGAACTCAAGATGTCGCCGAAAGGTGAGCGTTGAAAGATGTCCGCTGTGGTGAACTCCATGATTGGCGCCCAATCGGATTCGATCGGAGGGGGCGCGGGAGGTTCGGAGTCCGGCGAGGAGTCCGGCACCTCGGAGTCACGAGCTTTATGATGGACAAGGTCAGTGTTCGGCTCTATCGCCGTAGAGGTGGCAGCCCCCGAGGCGGTGTCTAGCCATCCGTCCTCGATCTGTGCAGCCGGCTCCGAATTGAAGATCGGAGCGGGTTCGAGCGCGGCCTCCAGGGTACTGTCCGGCTGCAGAGCTAAATCATGCTCGCCGTGACAGTGCGGCACGCTCGGCTGTGGCTCGAATCCATCAAAGATCAAGTCCCCGCGGATGTCCGCCGTGAAGTTTAAACTTCCAAATCTGACCTGACGGCCAGGGGCGTAGCTTTCGATCTGCTCCAGATGGCCAAGTGAATTGGCCCGCAGTGCAAAGCCGCCGAATATGAAGAGCTGTCCGGGGAGGAAGGTCTCACCCTGGACTGCGTCGTTGTTGATGATCGAAAAAGCCATCGAGCCTATTGGTGACGACACAGAGGAACTCTCAATGAAAGCACCAATGTCGGTGTCAAAACCGGCGGATCTCGGGTAGGGGGTCCTGAACTGTGCGTCTAGGCAGATGGTAACGGGAGACAAGGGACACGATGTTTTACCCAGGTTCGGGCCCTCTTGATGGAGGTAAAACCCTACGTCCTGCTTGATTAATATTGATGATGTGTGTTACAAGAGTGGATCTACCACGAGATCAAGGAGGCTAAACCCTAGAAGCTAGCCTATGGTATGATTGTTGTTCGTCCTATGGACTAAAGCCATCCGGTTTATATAGACACCGAAGAGAGCTAGGGTTACACAAAGTCGGTTACAATGGTAGGAGATCTACATATCCGTATCGCCAAGCTTGCCTTCCACGCCAAGGAAAGTCCCATCCGGACACGGGACGAAGTCTTCAATCTTGTATCTTCATAGTCTTGGAGTCCGGCCGATCATGATAGTTCGGCTATCCGGACACCCCCTAGTCCGGAACTCCCTCAGGCACCCTAGAGACACAACAATTGATCATTGATCTCTTAGCCGTGTGCGGTGCCCCCCTCCACCATAGTCCACCTCGATAATACTGTAGCAGTGCTTAGGCGAAGCCCTGCATCGATAGAACATCAACATTGTCACCACGTCGTCGTGCTGACGAAACTCTCCCTCAACACTCGGCTGGATCAGAGTTTGAGGGAGGTCATCGGGCTGGACGTGTGCTGAACTCGGAGGTGTCGTACATTCGGTACTTGATCGGTCGGATCGTGAAGACGTACGACTACATCAACCGCGTTATGCTAACGCTTCTGCTTTCGGTCTACGAGGGTACGTAGACAACACTCTCCCCTCTCGTTGCTATGCATCACCATGATCTTGCTTGTGCGTAGGATTTTTTTTTGAAATTACTATGTTTCCCAACATATTGAACTCTTCCTGAAGAGGACGAAGGTTGGGCGGGCAATTATCCATAGCCACTGGCCTAAAGTTGCAAGGGCAATCAACATCAGTGAAGGCTCAACATTTGCCTTCCACTTCTGAAGTTTCCCAGATGAGATTCATCTGTCTATTTACCGTGTATGATGCTACTTCCCAAAGATTTTCGATGTTGCATGTGAAACTTGATGTTGTTGTGTAATGGCGTAAATGAGTGCCGAAGCTATCTGATGTAATTCGACTATGAAAGCGTGGTTGCCGTTATACGGATATGAAATATCTAGTGTGTTTTATAAGAAATATCAATTTGATTAGTACATGGATTATCAGTAATAGGCTAATTACCCTACTTATTGGGGTTTTCTATTGCAGACGGTTACTCAGACAGCACCGTGGGCGATGAATTCAAACAACCCACACAGTTTCTAAAAAGTAGGCATGTTCAATCAACTAACAATCACACACAGCTTCCGGTAGAGAACTATTTGCGTTAGGCCACCTTGCACAAACGTTTTCACATAAAAAACTATGTGTGATATACATACGAACGGAAATGTTTTTCTATGATTCATCGTGTGAGATGTACATACGAACGGAAACGATTGGGTTTCGATGCCTCACCAGATCGCATACGAGCTCATTTTTCCCCAACCTGTGTGCCAGGAGGGCCTATCCTCGACGGTTTCTGGGTCATGTGGGAAGGACCCCCTATTGCCCACACTCATTTGGCGACGCTTCCAAACGCCATCGCGGAAAGAGGTTAAAAACCGTTTGTATAGCAGGTCTCAGCACCCGTGGTACTTCTACAACGAGCCAGACCTTTCCGGAGGAGTCGATGGTGTCGACTACCTCATCGCATATGGAGCCGACCATGGAGGAGGAGACCCAAAACAACAAGAGTAGAGGAGTAGTAGTGATAGCAGCAAGCCCGGTCATGTGGATCGTGGCCTGAATCCAACAAGTGATCACATGATCAATAGTTATACCATGTATTTCGGCACCAATAGTTTGAACATTTGGCACTTCTGAATTTGGTTTGAATAAGTTTGTAATATATATGGGGTTTGGACCAGCTATATTTTGGTTGTACACTCTGAGGAATGTAAGGTTCATGAGACGGTGTCTTATATGTGTACGACTAACGTATTACGCCATGTAGTGGTATGTTGGGTCACCACAATAGATGGGTGATGATGACGCCTCTTTGTGGAAGGACACGACTGTAGAGTCCTTCTATCACCCCCCTCCCCCCCGAATCCATTCGGAGGCTAGGTCTCTTCGTCATGGATGAGTTTCTGGTGGTTGTGTGTGTGTGTGTGTGTGTGTGTGTGTGTGTGTGTGTGTGTGTGTGTGTGTGTGTGTGTGTGTGTGTGTGTGTGTGTGATTCTAGCTTTGATCGTGCAGGAGGTGAAGTAGTCGACCAGGCGGCATCGATGACACGTGGTACGAACGGGTGCGCTCGTATAGTGCATCCTCGAGTGCTCTGGACTCCTTCGCGAGTTCTGTCTTGATGAGGACATCACTACTACGGTTACGCCCACAACCCCTGCTGCTACATATAGTGGACCAATGACTAGAGATCGCGCATGCTAATTAAATTTTTAGGTACTTTTGTTTCTTGGTAACAATTCTAATGTTCATGAGAATGTGATGTTGCCTAAATTGGATATATTTGTCGAATGAAGCCCCCAGCATGGACAAGAAGGAGGAACATTGGAGCATGATCAAGCATGGATAGGATGGCGCGCGCAAGGGGAACGAGAACGGAGTTTCCGTTTTCAGCACTTTAAAGCCACCATGATGACATACGAGGGCATTAGCGAAATATATAAGATGACCTTTTATAAATTTCACCCATAGCTTAATATAGGTGACACGCCACCTTATTTTTGGGCCAGGCCCATGTAATTTCGAAATACACTTAATATGTTGCTTTTAGAGTCAGTATTAATAGGGAAAATGACATAGGAACGAATTTAGTCCCATATTGTCAAGGATTGACGAAATTCCCCTGTCTCCCTATAAATACAATCCTTAGGGCATCATTTTATATTTGGGTTTTGTTTAGATTAAAGTTCGCCATAGAGCAACGCGCGTACTTCGTTTGTGTCCAACGATCAGCGCAAGACGTTTTAGATCCCAACTTTGATAAATAAAGCTTTCCTCTTAAATTCGCAATATCCAAATTGCAATCTCAGTTTGTTGCTTGTTCTTCGTTTGCGTGCAAGAAATAGAGCCTGGTGGTCAGGTTGATCGTGCTCCGGCATGGTCAATAACCTTTCGGAGTTAGTTTAGCGATTGCGAAGGTGCGCATCTTAGCACGTTCGTAGTCGGATTATCAAAGTCTACTCCACCAAAAATGATAGTTACCATCTTCGGTGGAGTAGACGGAACACCTTAGCCCCTATCATGTCTCTTCGCCCTCTTGCTTTATTCTTTTACAGTAATAATATTGCACATTAATTAATGTGATTTTATCACCATATCTCAATGATCTTTCCTTTAACTCCTAGATGTTTCTGAAACTGACAACCTTACCAAAACAAATAAAAGAGGTGTGCGATCGCGGTAAAGTACGAAGAATTCTAGAACTACGAAACAAAATAAGAGGTAAAGAATAACGCAAAATTTGGACTCATCACTATCTCATGACCCGAAGCACGAGGGAGAATGTTCATTTTTTCTGGATCTGATTAGCAAACACATCCTCAAACTGGCATTCGAGATACCAAAAAAATGATGTTTTTCACACTCTGGGATGGGAGCCCCTTCCAAGGCCTAACCAAACGCTTATCTCTTTCATCTAAGTTCACATGGCGGCCCCCAACTGAATCATCAGTAGAAGAGATCCACCACGTATATAAAGGATTTTCTTTGTTTGACATGAAGGCCCATTTTCCCATGGTAAAACCGAGGCTCTTCATTTTTATTCATAGCGAGAATTTCTTGAGACGAATTTACACTATTTTTTGGTAATAGTTCTTTTGAGCCGAACTACGTAGTACAAACAATAACTTCACGATGCCCATAGAGCACGGATGTCAGCATTTTATTAATGAAACAGTCTCTCGAGGGAACTCTTTCCATATCGAACAAACTTACTTCTCCCACTGAAAACAATCCAGCTTTTGCCAAAAGAAAGCCAAACTCTCATCCTTGGAGGATATAGTAGAAACTACTCCATCCGTCTCATAATGTAAGACGCTTTTTGACACTAGAAACCAATTACCCGAGTGTTTGACCGTCAGATGAGTATGATACTTTCGGGCAGGATTCTCCTAAATATTTGAATTGGCACTTTCCAAAACATCGAATTGGCTGGCTCTCTCAACCTCAACCTCTCGAAACGAGACAAAACTGCAACTTTTAGCTCAAGATCTCAAATCACTCACCGGTTGTTGTGTATGAAAGGCAACATCAAATGACATCTTATCCATCCTCTAAAACGTGCTAGACTATGTAAGGCTTTCCAACGTAGATAATGGTTTCACCCATGTACTCCTTTAACTTCTGGTTTAACTTTGGCGGATGCTAGGCGCCGGCGCACCGGCCCAAACTTTCGGCCGGTCCATCCCCTACCGTTTGATTCAACAACCTGCTGTCGTTCGATCTTTTCCCCTAACCCTCGCACACACACCAGCGCCTCCCCCGCATAGAACGGGCGCCGTCGCTGGACTCCCACACCCTCGCACGCGAGGTCGTTAGTGCGTTTCCCCCATCTGATGCCGCTCCCCTTGGACAGGCAACCGCCGGTGGCCATCGCCGGTCGTCGGGCGGCCACATGGGAGGTTCCAAAAACATCGTAAGATTTGTTGCCATTGCTTCCAGCAAAATAAAAACGTGGTTCCAGCAAAACACACAAAATGGCATGGCCCAAGAACAATGAAAAAGATTCCAGCAAAACAAAATACGATGCTTCCAACAGAAACGAAAATGCTTCCAGCAAAAACACTTGCCGTTTCCAGCAAAATCATGAACTGTCGTCATCGGGTCGTAGCAAAATAAATCGCTGCTTCCAACAAAAAAAAAGTGCTGGTTCCAGCAACGGCGGATCGTCGTCGCGGCCGTCGCAACACGGCTATCGCCGGTTCCAGCTTCCGCTGTGCCGTCCTGCACGCGTGCTCCGCCATATGCAACAAAACTGACAGCCGGTTCCAGCAAATCGGCCTGCTGGTTCCAGCTTTCGTCTTATCCGCCTTTGTAGTAGGCTGCAGCAATGCCGGCGTGCTCCCGCGTATGCGACAAATCGGGCACCAGTTCCAGCAAATCGGCTTACTGGTTCCAGCATCGCGCGACCACCGTGGCAGCACGCCTCCTTGTCGGTTCCAGCATCTCCCGACAACGGTGGCTGCACGCCTCCTTGCCGGTTCCAGCATCGCCCGACCACGGTGGCTGCACGCCTCCTTGCCGGTTCCAGCTCGTGGACGCAGCAACTCCTCAGCCAACACTCTGCATCTCCGCATCTGGCGCATAAAAATCTCTCCCCCATCTCCGCCATTGCAGCTCCTGCCCTCCCGTCGGAGCTACGGATCCAACCTTGAATCAACACCGATTGCCGTGGCTCGGGAGCTCGCCGAAGGCTACCGGAAGGCAGAGGCGATAAGAATCTACCGGAGGCGACAAGAAGCTACTGGAGGACGAGAGAGGAAGGGAACGTCTAGCTCGTGTGGTGGGGAAGAACAGGGTAGAAATGTGTGGATGAGAGAGGATAAGGAGGTGGAAGACGTTGGACACATGGGCCCATGTTGGATGCGTGCACGCACGATCGAGAGGGATCGAGAGGCCCGCGTGCGTCCGGCGCGACGTTTCGGCCGGCGCACTGGGGGGAAACGTTTTCCTTTAACTTTTGTGCAAGGGAAATCCTTACACTTGGATGCACTGTTTATGAACTGTTCTATATCGAGATCAATCGACGACCTACTAAGCAAGTTGATCTTTATATATGGAAGTATAAAAAAATGCTTATCTTTAACAAAGCCAAAAGCAAGATCCTTACATTGCGCTGTGTCCCATTTGTCACGTGCACTTCATTTTTTTTTAAATCTCATGGGACATACACTCCTGTGCAAAGTTCAGTTCCACGATTGGCACGCTGTAGTACAGAATCGCATCATCATCTTTCCGCTCACAGGGCCCACACGCTCAGAACCCGTGAGCATCCTGTCTTTTCGCGCTAACAAAATGGCGTCCTCGTCCGAAATCCAAACGTGGTTCCGTCCTAGCCCACATGCGCCACGCAGGATTAGCACCGCGCATCGGGCCCGCGATCCAGTGACACGGAGCGGTTGGGTAAAAGTCCAGAGCAGTGGAGTCCTCGTGTGTCACTCTTCCTGACTTCCTCACTCCCCTGTCTGCTTCCGCTCTGCTCGCCTCTGCTTCGGGCTGGTCGTCGCCGTCGGCGAGCGGGATCACACGCCACTCGCGGGATGTCGCCGTCGTCCTCGGCGGCGAAGGTCGTCGCCTTCGTCGGCGCCGACGGGCTGAGCGCCGCGCTCGCCGCTTCTTTCACCCGCTCTGGCGCGATCGTCCGCTTCTACATCGACCCCAAGGTCGCCTTTGCTCGATCGCCCTTCCCTCGTTTCCCCGTTCCTTTCACCCCCGTTTTGGTTTTTTGCCTCCTCTCGGAGGTGTTTTCGCGGGGATGCTCTGTCCTGACGGTGCGTGTCCGTGCAGGCGGATGGATCCGCGGCGACGGCGCTCGCGGAGCAGGGCGGCGGCGTCCGATGCGCCAGCCCTGCCGAAGCCACGCGAGGTGAGCGTATATAACGGTCTCCTGCACTGGACTGGTTCCAGATATGGCCTTCTCATGGCGCGCGTGAATGGCATGCGTGCGTACGAGCCGTTTGTTGGAATGCCGAAGAGACCTGCTAAAGAATACTTCGTGCCGTGCGTGTGTTGCTTCTATCTGATCTATCAAAAACTCTTGGCGCCTGCAGATTCTGCGCTAGTCGTTGTGCTCAGTGACGCCGATGGTGTAGATGAGTTGTTCTTCGGAGCTCAGGGTATAGTGAAAGGTATGTACTACGTGCTTTCTGTGTTATTGTGTTGCCTGCCAGTCTGTCAATCTCATGCACCTGTTTCTATACAAGTTATATATACACTTGACATTTGATATGATGTTTGCTTGAGCATTTCATAGGATTGTGCAAAGAGGCCATTGTATTAATTCGATCGACGTTGGTGCCTAGTCATCTTGAGAAGTTGGGGCAGAAGCTTGCAGGTATAATGCTAATTTGTGCATATATTGTCTTAGCTGGGAACAGTAGCTGCTGTGCTTGGAATTTTATGTGCACTTTTAAGAATTAGAAAGCTGCACATTTAAAAATTGTAAGGCCCTCTTTGGATGACTGGAATTGAAGAACATAGGAATATGAATATACACATGATTGGAATTTCATGTACTACTATAGTTTCCTACAGGATTTTTTGTAGTGATGACCTTGGATGGTTCACAGGATGTTGGTGATGAATGACTGTACTAGTTAATCTGGATT